>NW_027616587.1:0-237992 GCF_964187855.1 Myxine glutinosa
GTGTTGAAAAACCACTTTTCGCACTTGTGTTAGTGTTGAAAAACCACTTTTCGCACTTGTGTTGGTGCAGGAAACCACTTTTTCACTTGTATTAGTGTGGAAAAACCACTTTTTGCACTTGTGTTAGTGTTGAAAAACCACTTTTCGCACTTATGTTGGTGCAGGAAACCACTTTTGCACTTGTATTAGTGTGGAAAAAACACTTTTCGCACTTGTGTTAGTGTTGAAAAACCACTTTTCGCACTTGTGTTATTGTTGAAAAACCACTTTTCGCACTTGTGTTGGTGCAGGAAACCACTTTTGCACTTGTATTAGTGTGGAAAAAACACTTTTCGCACTTGTCTTAGTGTTGAAAAACCACTTTTCGCACTTGTGTTAGTGTTGAAAAACCACTTTTTGCACTTGTGTTAGTGTTGAAAAACCACTTTTCGCACTTATGTTGGTGCAGGAAACCACTTTTGCACTTGTATTAGTGTGGAAAAAACACTTTTTGCACTTGTGATAGTGTTGAAAAACCACTTTTCGCCCTTGTGTTAGTGTTGAAAAACCACTTTTCGCCCTTGTGTTAGTGTTGAAAAACCACTTTTCGCACTTGTGTTAGTGTTGAAAAACCACTTTTCGCACTTGTATTAGTGTGGAAAAAACACTTTTTGCACTTGTATTAGTGTGGAAAAAACACTTTTTGCACTTGTGTTAGTGTTGAAAAACCACTTTTCGCACTTGTATTAGTGTTGAAAAACCACTTTTAGCACTTGTATTAGTGTTGAAAAACCACTTTTGCACTTGTGTTGGTGCAGGAAACCACTTTTGCACTTGTATTAGTGTGGAAAAAACACTTTTCGCACTTGTCTTAGTGTTGAAAAACCACTTTTCGCACTTGTGTTAGTGTTGAAAAACCACTTTTTGCACTTGTGTTAGTGTTGAAAAACCACTTTTCGCACTTATGTTGGTGCAGGAAACCGCTTTTGCACTTGTATTAGTGTGGAAAAAACACTTTTTGCACTTGTGATAGTGTTGAAAAACCACTTTTCGCCCTTGTGTTAGTGTTGAAAAACCACTTTTCGCCCTTGTGTTAGTGTTGAAAAACCACTTTTCGCACTTGTGTTAGTGTTGAAAAACCACTTTTCGCACTTGTATTAGTGTGGAAAAAACACTTTTTGCACTTGTATTAGTGTGGAAAAAACACTTTTTGCACTTGTGTTAGTGTTGAAAAACCACTTTTCGCACTTGTATTAGTGTTGAAAAACCACTTTTAGCACTTGTATTAGTGTTGAAAAACCACTTTTGCACTTGTGTTGGTGCAGGAAACCACTTTTGCACTTGTATTAGTGTGGAAAAAACACTTTTTGCACTTGTGATAGTGTTGAAAAACCACTTTTCGCACTTGTGTTAGTGTTGAAAAACCACTTTTCGCACTTGTGTTATTGTTGAAAAACCACTTTTCGCACTTGTGTTGGTGCAGGAAACCACTTTTGCACTTGTATTAGTGTGGAAAAAACACTTTTCGCACTTGTCTTAGTGTTGAAAAACCACTTTTCGCACTTGTGTTAGTGTTGAAAAACCACTTTTTGCACTTGTGTTAGTGTTGAAAAACCACTTTTCGCACTTGTGTTGGTGCAGGAAACCACTTTTGCACTTGTATTAGTGTGGAAAAAACACTTTTTGCACTTGTGATAGTGTTGAAAAACCACTTTTCGCACTTGTGTTAGTGTTGAAAAACCACTTTTCGCACTTGTGTTAGTGTTGAAAAACCACTTTTCGCACTTGTGTTGGTGCAGGAAACCACTTTTTCACTTGTATTAGTGTGGAAAAAACACTTTTCGCACTTGTGTTAGTGTTGAAAAACCACTTTTCGCACTTGTGTTAGTGTTGAAAAACCACTTTTCGCACTTGAGTTAGTGTTGAAAAACCACTTTTCGCACTTGTGTTGGTGCAGGAAACCACTTTTTTCACTTGTATTAGTGTGGAAAAAACACTTTTCGCACTTGTGTTAGTGTTGAAAAACCACTTTTCGCACTTGTGTTAGTGTTGAAAAACCACTTTTCGCACTTGTGTTGGTGCAGGAAACCACTTTTGCACTTGTATTAGTGTGGAAAAAACACTTTTTGCACTTGTGATAGTGTTGAAAAACCACTTTTCGCACTTGTGTTAGTGTTGAAAAACCACTTTTCGCACTTGTGTTAGTGTTGAAAAACCACTTTTCGCACTTGTGTTGGTGCAGGAAACCACTTTTTCACTTGTATTAGTGTGGAAAAACCACTTTTTGCACTTGTGTTAGTGTTGAAAAACCACTTTTCGCACTTATGTTGGTGCAGGAAACCACTTTTGCACTTGTATTAGTGTGGAAAAACCACTTTTCGCACTTGTGTTATTGTTGAAAAACCACTTTTCGCACTTGTGTTGGTGCAGGAAACCACTTTTGCACTTGTATTAGTGTGGAAAAAACACTTTTCGCACTTGTGTTAGTGTTGAAAAACCACTTTTCGCAATTGTGTTAGTGCAGGAAACCACTTCTGCAGTTGTATTAGTGTGTATAAAACACTTTTCACACTTGTGTTAGTGTTGAAAAACCACTTTTCGCTCTTGTGTTAGTGTTGAAAAACCACTTTTCGCACTTGTGTTAGTGTTGAAAAACCACTTTTCGCACTTGTGTTGGTGCAGGAAACCACTTTTGCACTTGTATTAGTGTGGAAAAAACACTTTTCGCACTTGTGTTAGTGTTGAAAAACCACTTTTCGCACTTGTGTTGGTGCAGGAAACCACTTTTGCACTTGTATTAGTGTGGAAAAAACACTTTTCGCACTTGTGTTAGTGTTGAAAAACCACTTTTCGCACTTGTGTTAGTGTTGAAAAACCACTTTTCGCACTTGTGTTGGTGCAGGAAACCACTTTTGCACTTGTATTAGTGTGGAAAAAACACTTTTTGCACTTGTGATAGTGTTGAAAAACCACTTTTCGCCCTTGTGTTAGTGTTGAAAAACCACTTTTCGCACTTGTGTTAGTGTTGAAAAACCACTTTTCGCACTTGTGTTAGTGTTGAAAAACCACTTTTCGCACTTGTGTTGGTGCAGGAAACCACTTTTGCACTTGTATTAGTGTGGAAAAAACACTTTTTGCACTTGTGTTAGTGTTGAAAAACACTTTTCGCATTTGTGTTAGTGTTGAAAAACCACTTTTCGCACTTGTGTTGGTGCAGGAAACCACTTTTGCACTTGTATTAGTGTGGAAAAAACACTTTTTGCACTTGTGATAGTGTTGAAAAACCACTTTTCGCACTTGTGTTAGTGTTGAAAAACCACTTTTCGCACTTGTGTTAGTGTTGAAAAACCACTTTTCGCAATTGTGTTAGTGCAGGAAACCACTTCTGCAGTTGTATTAGTGTGTAAAAAACACTTTTCACACTTGTGTTAGTGTTGAAAAACCACTTTTCGCTCTTGTGTTAGTGTTGAAAAACCACTTTTCGCACTTGTGTTAGTGTTGAAAAACCACTTTTCGCACTTGTGTTGGTGCAGGAAACCACTTTTGCACTTGTATTAGTGTGGAAAAAACACTTTTCGCACTTGTGTTAGTGTTGAAAAACCACTTTTCGCACTTGTGTTGGTGCAGGAAACCACTTTTGCACTTGTATTAGTGTGGAAAAAACACTTTTCGCACTTGTGTTAGTGTTGAAAAACCACTTTTCGCACTTGTGTTAGTGTTGAAAAACCACTTTTCGCACTTGTGTTGGTGCAGGAAACCACTTTTGCACTTGTATTAGTGTGGAAAAAACACTTTTTGCACTTGTGATAGTGTTGAAAAACCACTTTTCGCCCTTGTGTTAGTGTTGAAAAACCACTTTTCGCACTTGTGTTAGTGTTGAAAAACCACTTTTCGCACTTGTGTTGGTGCAGGAAACCACTTTTGCATTTGTATTAGTGTGGAAAAAACACTTTTCACACTTCTGTTAGTGTTGAAAAACCACTTTTCGCACTTGTGTTAGTGTTGAAAAACCACTTTTCGCACTTGTGTTAGTGTTGAAAAACCACTTTTGGCACTTGTGTTGGTGCAGGAAACCACTTTTGCACTTGTATTAGTGTGGAAAAAACACTTTTCGCACTTGTGTTAGTGTTGAAAAACCACTTTTCGCACTTGTGTTAGTGTTGAAAAACCACTTTTCGCACTTGTGTTAGTGTTGAAAAACCACTTTTCGCACTTGTGTTGGTGCAGGAAACCACTTTTGCACTTGTATTAGTGTGGAAAAAACACTTTTTGCACTTGCGATAGTGTTGAAAAACCACTTTTCGCACTTGTGTTAGTGTTGAAAAACCACTTTTCGCACTTGTGTTAGTGTTGAAAAACCACTTTTCGCACTTGTGTTGGTGCAGGAAACCACTTTTGCACTTGTATTAGTGTGGAAAAAACACTTTTTGCACTTGTGTTAGTGTTGAAAAACACTTTTCGCATTTGTGTTAGTGTTGAAAAACCACTTTTCGCACTTGTGTTGGTGCAGGAAACCACTTTTGCACTTGTATTAGTGTGGAAAAAACACTTTTCGCACTTGCGTTAGTGTTGAAAAACCACTTTTCGCACTTGTGTTAGTGTTGAAAAACCACTTTTCGCACTTGAGTTAGTGTTGAAAAACCACTTTTCGCACTTGTGTTGGTGCAGGAAACCACTTTTTTCACTTGTATTAGTGTGGAAAAAACACTTTTCGCACTTGTGTTAGTGTTGAAAAACCACTTTTCGCACTTGTGTTAGTGTTGAAAAACCACTTTTCGCACTTGTGTTGGTGCAGGAAACCACTTTTGCACTTGTATTAGTGTGGAAAAAACACTTTTTGCACTTGTGATAGTGTTGAAAAACCACTTTTCGCACTTGTGTTAGTGTTGAAAAACCACTTTTCGCACTTGTGTTAGTGTTGAAAAACCACTTTTCGCACTTGTGTTGGTGCAGGAAACCACTTTTTCACTTGTATTAGTGTAGAAAAACCACTTTTTGCACTTGTGTTAGTGTTGAAAAACCACTTTTCGCACTTATGTTGGTGCAGGAAACCACTTTTGCACTTGTATTAGTGTGGAAAAAACACTTTTCGCACTTGTGTTAGTGTTGAAAAACCACTTTTCGCACTTGTGTTATTGTTGAAAAACCACTTTTCGCACTTGTGTTGGTGCAGGAAACCACTTTTGCACTTGTATTAGTGTGGAAAAAACACTTTTCGCACTTGTCTTAGTGTTGAAAAACCACTTTTCGCACTTGTGTTAGTGTTGAAAAACCACTTTTTGCACTTGTGTTAGTGTTGAAAAACCACTTTTCGCACTTATGTTGGTGCAGGAAACCACTTTTGCACTTGTATTAGTGTGGAAAAAACACTTTTTGCACTTGTGATAGTGTTGAAAAACCACTTTTCGCCCTTGTGTTAGTGTTGAAAAACCACTTTTCGCCCTTGTGTTAGTGTTGAAAAACCACTTTTCGCACTTGTGTTAGTGTTGAAAAACCACTTTTCGCACTTGTATTAGTGTGGAAAAAACACTTTTTGCACTTGTATTAGTGTGGAAAAAACACTTTTTGCACTTGTGTTAGTGTTGAAAAACCACTTTTCGCACTTGTATTAGTGTTGAAAAACCACTTTTAGCACTTGTATTAGTGTTGAAAAACCACTTTTGCACTTGTGTTGGTGCAGGAAACCACTTTTGCACTTGTATTAGTGTGGAAAAAACACTTTTCGCACTTGTCTTAGTGTTGAAAAACCACTTTTCGCACTTGTGTTAGTGTTGAAAAACCACTTTTTGCACTTGTGTTAGTGTTGAAAAACCACTTTTCGCACTTATGTTGGTGCAGGAAACCACTTTTGCATTTGTATTAGTGTGGAAAAAACACTTTTTGCACTTGTGATAGTGTTGAAAAACCACTTTTCGCCCTTGTGTTAGTGTTGAAAAACCACTTTTCGCCCTTGTGTTAGTGTTGAAAAACCACTTTTCGCACTTGTGTTAGTGTTGAAAAACCACTTTTCGCACTTGTATTAGTGTGGAAAAAACACTTTTTGCACTTGTATTAGTGTGGAAAAAACACTTTTTGCACTTGTGTTAGTGTTGAAAAACCACTTTTCGCACTTGTATTAGTGTTGAAAAACCACTTTTAGCACTTGTATTAGTGTTGAAAAACCACTTTTGCACTTGTGTTGGTGCAGGAAACCACTTTTGCACTTGTACTAGTGTGGAAAAAACACTTTTTGCACTTGTGATAGTGTTGAAAAACCACTTTTCGCACTTGTGTTAGTGTTGAAAAACCACTTTTCGCACTTGTGTTATTGTTGAAAAACCACTTTTCGCACTTGTGTTGGTGCAGGAAACCACTTTTGCACTTGTATTAGTGTGGAAAAAACACTTTTCGCACTTGTCTTAGTGTTGAAAAACCACTTTTCGCACTTGTGTTAGTGTTGAAAAACCACTTTTTGCACTTGTGTTAGTGTTGAAAAACCACTTTTCGCACTTGTGTTGGTGCAGGAAACCACTTTTGCACTTGTATTAGTGTGGAAAAAACACTTTTTGCACTTGTGATAGTGTTGAAAAACCACTTTTCGCACTTGTGTTAGTGTTGAAAAACCACTTTTCGCACTTGTGTTAGTGTTGAAAAACCACTTTTCGCACTTGTGTTGGTGCAGGAAACCACTTTTTCACTTGTATTAGTGTGGAAAAAACACTTTTCGCACTTGTGTTAGTGTTGAAAAACCACTTTTCGCACTTGTGTTAGTGTTGAAAAACCACTTTTCGCACTTGAGTTAGTGTTGAAAAACCACTTTTCGCACTTGTGTTGGTGCAGGAAACCACTTTTTTCACTTGTATTAGTGTGGAAAAAACACTTTTCGCACTTGTGTTAGTGTTGAAAAACCACTTTTCGCACTTGTGTTAGTGTTGAAAAACCACTTTTCGCACTTGTGTTGGTGCAGGAAACCACTTTTGCACTTGTATTAGTGTGGAAAAAACACTTTTTGCACTTGTGATAGTGTTGAAAAACCACTTTTCGCACTTGTGTTAGTGTTGAAAAACCACTTTTCTCACTTGTGTTAGTGTTGAAAAACCACTTTTCGCACTTGTGTTGGTGCAGGAAACCACATTTTCACTTGTATTAGTGTGGAAAAACCACTTTTTGCACTTGTGTTAGTGTTGAAAAACCACTTTTCGCACTTATGTTGGTGCAGGAAACCACTTTTGCACTTGTATTAGTGTGGAAAAACCACTTTTCGCACTTGTGTTATTGTTGAAAAACCACTTTTCGCACTTGTGTTGGTGCAGGAAACCACTTTTGCACTTGTATTAGTGTGGAAAAAACACTTTTCGCACTTGTCTTAGTGTTGAAAAACCACTTTTCGCACTTGTGTTAGTGTTGAAAAACCACTTTTTGCACTTGTGTTAGTGTTGAAAAACCACTTTTCGCACTTATGTTGGTGCAGGAAACCACTTTTGCACTTAACACTTTTTGCACTTGTGATAGTGTTGAAAAACCACTTTTCGCCCTTGTGTTAGTGTTGAAAAACCACTTTTCGCCCTTGTGTTAGTGTTGAAAAACCACTTTTCGCACTTGTGTTAGTGTTGAAAAACCACTTTTCGCACTTGTATTAGTGTGGAAAAAACACTTTTTGCACTTGTATTAGTGTGGAAAAAACACTTTTTGCACTTGTGTTAGTGTTGAAAAACCACTTTTCGCACTTGTATTAGTGTTGAAAAACCACTTTTAGCACTTGTATTAGTGTTGAAAAACCACTTTTGCACTTGTGTTGGTGCAGGAAACCACTTTTGCACTTGTATTAGTGTGGAAAAAACACTTTTTGCACTTGTGATAGTGTTGAAAAACCACTTTTCGCACTTGTGTTAGTGTTGAAAAACCACTTTTCGCACTTGTGTTATTGTTGAAAAACCACTTTTCGCACTTGTGTTGGTGCAGGAAACCACTTTTGCACTTGTATTAGTGTGGAAAAAACACTTTTCGCACTTGTCTTAGTGTTGAAAAACCACTTTTCGCACTTGTGTTAGTGTTGAAAAACCACTTTTTGCACTTGTGTTAGTGTTGAAAAACCACTTTTCGCACTTATGTTGGTGCAGGAAACCACTTTTGCACTTGTATTAGTGTGGAAAAAACACTTTTTGCACTTGTGATAGTGTTGAAAAACCACTTTTCGCCCTTGTGTTGTGTTGAAAAACCACTTTTCGCACTTGTGTTGGTGCAGGAAACCACTTTTGCACTTGTATTAGTGTGGAAAAAACACTTTTCACACTTCTGTTAGTGTTGAAAAACCACTTTTCGCACTTCTGTTAGTGTTGAAAAACCACTTTTCGCACTTGTGTTAGTGTTGAAAAACCACTTTTCGCACTTGTGTCAGTGTTGAAAAACCACTTTTCGCACTTGTGTTGGTGCAGGAAACCACTTTTGCACTTGTATTAGTGTGGAAAAAACACTTTTCGCACTTGTGTTAGTGTTGAAAAACCACTTTTCGCACTTGTGTTAGTGTTGAAAAACCACTTTTCGCAATTGTGTTGGTGAAGGAAACCACTTTTGCACTTGTATTAGTGTGGAAAAAACACTTTTTGCACTTGTGATAGTGTTGAAAAACCACTTTTCGCACTTGTGTTAGTGTTGAAAAACCACTTTTCGCACTTGTGTTAGTGTTGAAAAACCACTTTTCGCACTTGTGTTGGTGCAGGAAACCACTTTTGCACTTGTATTAGTGTGGAAAAAACACTTTTTGCACTTGTGTTAGTGTTGAAAAACACTTTTCGCACTTGTGTTAGTGTTGAAAAACCACTTTTCGCACTTGTGTTGGTGCAGGAAACCACTTTTGCACTTGTATTAGTGTGGAAAAAACACTTTTCGCACTTGTGTTAGTGTTGAAAAACCACTTTTCGCACTTGTGTTAGTGTTGAAAAACCACTTTTCGCACTTGTGTTGGTGAAGGAAACCACTTTTGCACTTGTATTAGTGTGGAAAAAACACTTTTTGCACTTGTGATAGTGTTGAAAAACCACTTTTCGCACTTGTGTTAGTGTTGAAAAACCACTTTTCGCACTTGTGTTAGTGTTGAAAAACCACTTTTCGCACTTGTGTTGGTGCAGGAAACCACTTTTTCACTTGTATTAGTGTTGAAAAACCACTTTTTGCACTTGTGTTAGTGTTGAAAAACCACTTTTCGCACTTATGTTGGTGCAGCAAACCACTTTTGCACTTGTATTAGTGTGGAAAAAACACTTTTTGCACTTGTGATAGTGTTGAAAAACCACTTTTCGCCCTTGTGTTGGTGCAGGAAACCACTTTTGCACTTGTATTAGTGTGGAAAAAACACTTTTTGCACTTGTGATAGTGTTGAAAAACCACTTTTCGCACTTGTGTTAGTGTTGAAAAACCACTTTTCGCACTTATGTTGGTGCAGGAAACCACTTTTGCACTTGTATTAGTGTGGAAAAAACACTTTTCGCACTTGTGTTAGTGTTGAAAAACCACTTTTCGCACTTGTGTTAGTGTTGAAAAACCACTTTTCGCACTTGTGTTAGTGTTGAAAAACCACTTTTCGCACTTGTGTTGGTGCAGGAAACCACTTTTGCACTTGTATTAGTGTGGAAAAACACTTTTCGCACTTGTGTTAGTGTTGAAAAACCACTTTTCGCACTTGTGATAGTGTTGAAAAACCACTTTTCGCACTTGTGTTGGTGCAGGAAACCACTTTTGCACTTTTATTAGTGTGGAAAAAACACTTTTCGCACTTGTGTTAGTGTTGAAAAACCACTTTTCGCACTTGTGTTGGTGCAGGAAACCACTTTTGCACTTGTATTAGTGTGGAAAAAACACTTTTCGCACTTGTGTTAGTGTTGAAAAACCACTTTTCGCACTTGTGTTAGTGTTGAAAAACCACTTTTCGCACTTGAGTTAGTGTTGAAAAACCACTTTTCGCACTTGTGTTGGTGCAGGAAACCACTTTTGCACTTGTATTAGTGTGGAAAAAACACTTTTCGCACTTGTGTTAGTGTTGAAAAACCACTTTTCGCACTTGTGTTAGTGTTGAAAAACCACTTTTCGCACTTGTGTTAGTGTTGAAAAACCACTTTTCACACTTGTGTTGGTGCAGGAAACCACTTTTGCACTTGTATTAGTGTGGAAAAAACACTTTTCGCACTTGTGTTAGTGTTGAAAAACCACTTTTCGCACTTGTGTTAGTGTTGAAAAACCACTTTTCGCACTTGTGTTGGTGCAGGAAACCACTTTTGCATTTGTATTAGTGTGGAAAAAACACTTTTTGCACTTGTGTTAGTGTTGAAAAACCACTTTTCGCACTTGTGTTGGTGCAGGAAACCACTTTTGCACTTGTATTAGTGTGGAAAAAACACTTTTCGCACTTGTGTTAGTGTTGAAAAACCACTTTTCGCACTTGTGTTAGTGTTGAAAAACCACTTTTCGCACTTGTGTTGGTGCAGGAAACCACTTTTGCACTTGTATTAGTGTGGAAAAAACACTTTTCGCACTTGTGTTAGTGTTGAAAAACCACTTTTCGCACTTGTGTTGGTGCAGGAAACCACTTTTGCACTTGTATTAGTGTGGAAAAAACACTTTTCGCACTTGTGTTAGTGTTGAAAAACCACTTTTCGCACTTGTGTTATTGTTGAAAAACCACTTTTCGCACTTGTGTTAGTGTTGAAAAACCACTTTTCGCACTTGTGTTGGTGCAGGAAACCACTTTTGCACTTGTATTAGTGTGGAAAAAACACTTTTCGCACTTGTGTTAGTGTTGAAAAACCACTTTTCGCACTTGTGTTAGTGTTGAAAAAACACTTTTCGCACTTGTGTTAGTGTTGAAAAACCACTTTTCGCACTTGTGTTGGTGCAGGAAACCACTTTTGCACTTGTATTAGTGTGGAAAAAACACTTTTTGCACTTGTGATAGTGTTGAAAAACCACTTTTCGCACTTGTGTTAGTGTTGAAAAACCACTTTTCGCACTTGTGTTAGTGTTGAAAAACCACTTTTCGCACTTGTGTTGGTGCAGGAAACCACTTTTGCACTTGTATTAGTGTGGAAAAAACACTTTTTGCACTTGTGATAGTGTTGAAAAACCACTTTTCACACTTGTGTTAGTGTTGAAAAACCACTTTTTGCACTTGTGTTAGTGTTGAAAAACCACTTTTCGCACTTGTGTTGGTGCAGGAAACCACTTTTTCACTTGTATTAGTGTGGAAAAAACACTTTTCGCACTTGTGTTGGTGTTGAAAAACCACTTTTCGCACTTGTGTTAGTGTTGAAAAACCACTTTTCGCACTTGTGTTGGTGCAGGAAACCACTTTTTCACTTGTATTAGTGTGGAAAAAACACTTTTCGCACTTGTGTTGGTGTTGAAAAACCACTTTTCGCACTTGTGTTAGTGTTGAAAAACCACTTTTCGCACTTGTGTTAGTGTTGAAAAACCACTTTTCGCACTTGTGTTGGTGCAGGAAACCACTTTTGCACTTGTATTAGTGTAGAAAAACACTTTTCGCACTTGTGTTAGTGTTGAAAAATCACTTTTCGCACTTGTGTTAGTGTTGAAAAACCTCTTTTCGCACTTGTGTTGATGCAGGAAACCACTTTTGCACTTGTATTAGTGTGGAAAAAACACTTTTCGCACTTGTGTTAGTGTTGAAAAACCACTTTTCGCAGTTGTGTTAGTGTTGAAAAACCACTTTTCGCACTTGTGTTAGTGTTGAAAAACCACTTTTCGCACTTGTGTTGGTGCAGGAAACCACTTTTCGCACTTGTGTTGGTGTGAAAAAAACACTTTTCGCACTTGTGTTAGTGTTGAAAAACCACTTTTCGCACTTGTGTTAGTGTTGAAAAACCACTTTTCGCACTTGTGTTAGTGTTGAAAAACCACTTTTCGCACTTGTGTTGGTGCAGGAAACCACATTTGCACTTGTATTACTGTGGAAAAAACACTTTTTGCACTTGTGATAGTGTTGAAAAACCACTTTTGGCACTTGTGTTAGTGTTGAAAAACCACTTTTCGCACTTGTGTTAGTGTTGAAAAACCACTTTTCGCACTTGTGTTGGTGCAGGAAACCACATTTGCACTTGTATTAGTGTGGAAAAAACACTTTTTGCACTTGTGTTAGTGTTGAAAAACCACTTTTCGCACTTGTGTTAGTGTTGAAAAACCACTTTTCGCACTTGTGTTGGTGCAGGAAACCACTTTTGCACTTGTATTAGTGTGGAAAAAACACTTTTCGCACTTGTGTTAGTGTTGAAAAACCACTTTTCGCACTTGTGTTAGTGTTGAAAAACCACTTTTCGCACTTGTGTTGGTGCAGGAAACCACTTTTGCAGTTGTATTAGTGTGGAAAAAACACTTTTCGCACTTGTGTTAGTGTTGAAAAACCACTTTTCGCACTTGTGTTAGTGTTGAAAAACCACTTTTTGCACTTGTGTTAGTGTTGAAAAACCACTTTTCGCATTTGTGTTGGTGCAGGAAACCACATTTGCACTTGTATTAGTGTGGAAAAAACACTTTTTGCACTTGTGATAGTGTTGAAAAACCACTTTTGGCACTTGTGTTAGTGTTGAAAAACCACTTTTCGCACTTGTGTTAGTGTTGAAAAACCACTTTTCGCACTTGTGTTGGTGCAGGAAACCACATTTGCACTTGTACTAGTGTGGAAAAAACACTTTTCGCACTTGTGTTAGTGTTGAAAAACCACTTTTCGCACTTGTGTTAGTGTTGAAAAACCACTTTTCGCACTTGTGTTAGTGTTGAAAAACCACTTTTCGCACTTGTGTTGGTGCAGGAAACCACTTTTGCGCTTGTATTAGTGTGGAAAAAACACTTTTTGCACTTGTGATAGTGTTGAAAAACCACTTTTCGCACTTGTGTTAGTGTTGAAAAACCACTTTTCGCACTTGTGTTAGTGTTGAAAAACCACTTTTCGCACTTGTGTTGGTGCAGGAAACCACTTTTGCACTTGTATTAGTGTGGAAAAAACACTTTTCGCACTTGTGTTAGTGTTGAAAAACCACTTTTCGCACTTGTGTTAGTGTTGAAAAACCACTTTTTGCACTTGTGTTAGTGTTGAAAAACCACTTTTCGCACTTGTGTTGGTGCAGGAAACCACTTTTTCACTTGTATTATTGTGGAAAAAACACTTTTCACACTTGTGTTAGTGTTGAAAAACCACTTTTCGCACTTGTGTTAGTGTTGAAAAACCACTTTTCGCACTTGTGTTAGTGTTGAAAAACCACTTTTCGCACTTGTGTTGGTGCAGGAAACCACTTTTGCACTTGTATTAGTGTGGAAAAAACACTTTTTGCACTTGTGATAGTGTTGAAAAACCACTTTCCGCACTTGTGTTAGTGTTGAAAAACCACTTTTCGCACTTGTGTTAGTGTTGAAAAACCACTTTTCACACTTGTGTTAGTGTTGAAAAACCACTTTTCGCACTTGTGTTAGTGTTTAAAAACCACTTTTCGCACTTGTGTTGGTGCAGGAAACCACTTTTGCACTTGTATTAGTGTGGAAAAAACACTTTTTGCACTTGTGATAGTGTTGAAAAACCACTTTCCGCACTTGTGTTAGTGTTGAAAAACCACTTTTCCCACTTGTGTTAGTGTTGAAAAACCACTTTTCGCACTTGTGTTGGTGCAGGAAACCACTTTTGCATTTGAATTAGTGTGGAAAAAACACTTTTCGCACTTGTGTTAGTGTTGAAAAACCACTTTTCGCACTTGTGTTAATGTTGAAAAACCACTTTTCGCACTTGTGTTAGTGTTGAAAAACCACTTTTCGCACTTGTGTTGGTGCAGGAAACCACTTTTGCACTTGTATTAGTGTGGAAAAAACACTTTTCGCACTTGTATTAGTGTTGAAAAACCACTTTTCGCACTAGTGTTGGTGCAGGAAACCACTTTTGCACTTGTATTAGTGTGGAAAAAACACTTTTCGCACTTGTGTTAGTGTTGAAAAACCACTTTTCGTACTTGTGTTAGTGTTGAAAAACCACTTTTCGCACTTGTGTTGGTGCAGGAAACCACTTTTGCACTTGTATTAGTGTGGAAAAAACACTTTTCGCACATGTGTTAGTGTTGAAAAACCACTTTTCGCACTTGAGTTAGTGTTGAAAAACCACTTTTTGCACTTGTGATAGTGTTGAAAAACCACTTTTCGCACTTGTGTTAGTGTTGAAAAACCACTTTTCGCACTTGTGTTGGTGCAGGAAACCACTTTTGCATTTGTATTAGTGTGGAAAAAACACTTTTCGCACTTGTGTTAGTGTTGAAAAACCACTTTTCGCACTTGTGTTGGTGCAGGAAACCACTTTTGCACTTGTATTAGTGTGGAAAAAACACTTTTCGCACTTGTGTTAGTGTTGAAAAACCACTTTTCGCACTTGTGTTAGTGTTGAAAAACCACTTTTCGCACTTGTGTTGGTGCAGGAAACCACTTTTGCACTTGTATTAGTGTGGAAAAAACACTTTTCACACTTGTGTTAGTGTTGAAAAACCACTTTTCGCACTTGTGTTGGTGCAGGAAACCACTTTTGCACTTGTATTAGTGTGGAAAAAACACTTTTCGCACTTGTGTTAGTGTTGAAAAACCACTTTTCGCACTTGTGTTATTGTTGAAAAACCACTTTTCGCACTTGTGTTAGTGTTGAAAAACCACTTTTCGCACTTGTGTTGGTGCAGGAAACCACTTTTGCACTTGTATTAGTGTGGAAAAAACACTTTTCGCACTTGTGTTAGTGTTGAAAAACCACTTTTCGCACTTGTGTTAGTGTTGAAAAACCTCTTTTCGCACTTGTGTTGATGCAGGAAACCACTTTTGCACTTGTATTAGTGTGGAAAAAACACTTTTCGCACTTGTGTTAGTGTTGAAAAACCACTTTTCGCAGTTGTGTTAG
The DNA here is from genome assembly GCF_964187855.1 of Myxine glutinosa. Classification (NCBI taxonomy): domain Eukaryota; kingdom Metazoa; phylum Chordata; class Myxini; order Myxiniformes; family Myxinidae; genus Myxine; species Myxine glutinosa. The sequence continues at coordinate 14,885 of NW_027616587.1, forward strand.
TGTTGAAAAACCACTTTTCGCACTTGTGTTAGTGTTGAAAAACCACTTTTCGCACTTGTGTTGGTGCAGGGAACCACTTTTCGCACTTGTGTTGGTGTGAAAAAAACACTTTTCGCACTTGTGTTAGTGTTGAAAAACCACTTTTCGCACTTGTGTTAGTGTTGAAAAACCACTTTTCGCACTTGTGTTAGTGTTGAAAAACCACTTTTCGCACTTGTGTTGGTGCAGGAAACCACATTTGCACTTGTATTACTGTGGAAAAAACACTTTTTGCACTTGTGATAGTGTTGAAAAACCACTTTTGGCACTTGTGTTAGTGTTGAAAAATCACTTTTCGCACTTGTGTTAGTGTTGAAAAACCACTTTTCGCACTTGTGTTGGTGCAGGAAACCACATTTGCACTTGTATTAGTGTGGAAAAAACACTTTTTGCACTTGTGTTAGTGTTGAAAAACCACTTTTCGCACTTGTGTTAGTGTTGAAAAACCACTTTTCGCACTTGTGTTGGTGCAGGAAACCACTTTTGCACTTGTATTAGTGTGGAAAAAACACTTTTCGCACTTGTGTTAGTGTTGAAAAACCACTTTTCGCACTTGTGTTAGTGTTGAAAAACCACTTTTCGCACTTGTGTTGGTGCAGGAAACCACTTTTGCACTTGTATTAGTGTGGAAAAAACACTTTTCGCACTTGTGTTAGTGTTGAAAAACCACTTTTCGCACTTGTGTTAGTGTTGAAAAACCACTTTTTGCACTTGTGTTAGTGTTGAAAAATCACTTTTCGCACTTGTGTTGGTGCAGGAAACCACTTTTGCACTTGTATTAGTGTGGAAAAAACACTTTTCGCACTTGTGTTAGTGTTGAAAAACCACTTTTCGCACTTGTGTTAGTGTTGAAAAACCACTTTTCGCACTTGTGTTAGTGTTGAAAAACCACTTTTCGCACTTGTGTTGGTGCAGGAAACCACTTTTGCACTTGTATTAGTGTGGAAAAAACACTTTTCGCACTTGTGTTAGTGTTGAAAAACCACTTTTCGCACTTGTGTTAGTGTTGAAAAACCAATTTTCGCACTTGAGTTAGTGTTGAAAAACCACTTTTCGCACTTGTGTTGGTGCAGGAAACCACTTTTGCACTTGTATTAGTGTGGAAAAAACACTTTTCGCACTTGTGTTAGTGTTGAAAAACCACTTTTCGCACTTGTGTTAGTGTTGAAAAACCACTTTTCGCACTTGTGTTAGTGTTGAAAAACCACTTTTCGCACTTGTGTTGGTGCAGGAAACCACTTTTGCACTTGTATTAGTGTGGAAAAAACACTTTTCGCACTTGTGTTAGTGTTGAAAAACCACTTTTCGCACTTGTGTTAGTGTTGAAAAACCACTTTTCGCACTTGTGTTGGTGCAGGAAACCACTTTTGCACTTTTATTAGTGTGGAAAAAACACTTTTCGCACTTGTGTTAGTGTTGAAAAACCACTTTTCGCACTTGTGTTGGTGCAGGAAACCACTTTTGCACTTGTATTAGTGTGGAAAAAACACTTTTCGCACTTGTGTTAGTGTTGAAAAACCACTTTTCGCACTTGTGTTAGTGTTGAAAAACCACTTTTCGCACTTGAGTTAGTGTTGAAAAACCACTTTTCGCACTTGTGTTGGTGCAGGAAACCACTTTTGCACTTGTATTAGTGTGGAAAAAACACTTTTCGCACTTGTGTTAGTGTTGAAAAACCACTTTTCGCACTTGTGTTAGTGTTGAAAAACCACTTTTCGCACTTGTGTTAGTGTTGAAAAACCACTTTTCGCACTTGTGTTGGTGCAGGAAACCACTTTTGCACTTGTATTAGTGTGGAAAAAACACTTTTCGCACTTGTGTTAGTGTTGAAAAACCACTTTTCGCACTTGTGTTAGTGTTGAAAAACCACTTTTCGCACTTGTGTTGGTGCAGGAAACCACTTTTGCATTTGTATTAGTGTGGAAAAAACACTTTTCGCACTTGTGTTAGTGTTGAAAAACCACTTTTCGCACTTGTGTTGGTGCAGGAAACCACTTTTGCACTTGTATTAGTGTGGAAAAAACACTTTTCGCACTTGTGTTAGTGTTGAAAAACCACTTTTCGCACTTGTGTTAGTGTTGAAAAACCACTTTTCGCACTTGTGTTGGTGCAGGAAACCACTTTTGCACTTGTATTAGTGTGGAAAAAACACTTTTCGCACTTGTGTTAGTGTTGAAAAACCACTTTTCGCACTTGTGTTGGTGCAGGAAACCACTTTTGCACTTGTATTAGTGTGGAAAAAACACTTTTCGCACTTGTGTTAGTGTTGAAAAACCACTTTTCGCACTTGTGTTATTGTTGAAAAACCACTTTTCGCACTTGTGTTAGTGTTGAAAAACCACTTTTCGCACTTGTGTTGGTGCAGGAAACCACTTTTGCACTTGTATTAGTGTGGAAAAAACACTTTTCGCACTTCTGTTAGTGTTGAAAAACCACTTTTCGCACTTGTGTTAGTGTTGAAAAAACACTTTTCGCACTTGTGTTAGTGTTGAAAAACCACTTTTCGCACTTGTGTTGGTGCAGGAAACCACTTTTGCACTTGTATTAGTGTGGAAAAAACACTTTTTGCACTTGTGATAGTGTTGAAAAACCACTTTTCGCACTTGTGTTAGTGTTGAAAAACCACTTTTCGCACTTGTGTTAGTGTTGAAAAACCACTTTTCGCACTTGTGTTGGTGCAGGAAACCACTTTTGCACTTGTATTAGTGTGGAAAAAACACTTTTTGCACTTGTGATAATGTTGAAAAACCACTTTTCACACTTGTGTTAGTGTTGAAAAACCACTTTTTGCACTTGTGTTAGTGTTGAAAAACCACTTTTCGCACTTGTGTTGGTGCAGGAAACCACTTTTTCACTTGTATTAGTGTGGAAAAAACACTTTTCGCACTTGTGTTGGTGTTGAAAAACCACTTTTCGCACTTGTGTTAGTGTTGAAAAACCACTTTTCGCACTTGTGTTAGTGTTGAAAAACCACTTTTCGCACTTGTGTTGGTGCAGGAAACCACTTTTGCACTTGTATTAGTGTGGAAAAAACACTTTTCGCACTTGTGTTAGTGTTGAAAAACCACTTTTCGCACTTGTGTTAGTGTTGAAAAATCACTTTTCGCACTTGTGTTGGTGCAGGAAACCACTTTTGCACTTGTATTAGTGTAGAAAAACACTTTTCGCACTTGTGTTAGTGTTGAAAAATCACTTTTCGCACTTGTGTTAGTGTTGAAAAACCTCTTTTCGCACTTGTGTTGATGCAGGAAACCACTTTTGCACTTGTATTAGTGTGGAAAAAACACTTTTCGCACTTGTGTTAGTGTTGAAAAACCACTTTTCGCAGTTGTGTTAGTGTTGAAAAACCACTTTTCGCACTTGTGTTAGTGTTGAAAAACCACTTTTCGCACTTGTGTTGGTGCAGGAAACCACTTTTCGCACTTGTGTTGGTGTGAAAAAAACACTTTTCGCACTTGTGTTAGTGTTGAAAAACCACTTTTCGCACTTGTGTTAGTGTTGAAAAACCACTTTTCACACTTGTGTTAGTGTTGAAAAACCACTTTTCGCACTTGTGTTGGTGCAGGAAACCACATTTGCACTTGTATTACTGTGGAAAAAACACTTTTTGCACTTGTGATAGTGTTGAAAAACCACTTTTGGCACTTGTGTTAGTGTTGAAAAACCACTTTTCGCACTTGTGTTAGTGTTGAAAAACCACTTTTCGCACTTGTGTTGGTGCAGGAAACCACATTTGCACTTGTATTAGTGTGGAAAAAACACTTTTTGCACTTGTGTTAGTGTTGAAAAACCACTTTTCGCACTTGTGTTAGTGTTGAAAAACCACTTTTCGCACTTGTGTTGGTGCAGGAAACCACTTTTGCACTTGTATTAGTGTGGAAAAAACACTTTTCGCACTTGTGTTAGTGTTGAAAAACCACTTTTCGCACTTGTGTTAGTGTTGAAAAACCACTTTCCGCACTTGTGTTGGTGCAGGAAACCACTTTTGCAGTTGTATTAGTGTGGAAAAAACACTTTTCGCACTTGTGTTAGTGTTGAAAAACCACTTTTCGCACTTGTGTTAGTGTTGAAAAACCACTTTTTGCACTTGTGTTAGTGTTGAAAAACCACTTTTCGCATTTGTGTTGGTGCAGGAAACCACATTTGCACTTGTATTAGTGTGGAAAAAACACTTTTTGCACTTGTGGTAGTTGAAAAACCACTTTTGGCACTTGTGTTAGTGTTGAAAAACCACTTTTCGCACTTGTGTTAGTGTTGAAAAACCACTTTTCGCACTTGTGTTGGTGCAGGAAACCACATTTGCACTTGTACTAGTGTGGAAAAAACACTTTTCGCACTTGTGTTAGTGTTGAAAAACCACTTTTCGCACTTGTGTTAGTGTTGAAAAACCACTTTTCGCACTTGTGTTAGTGTTGAAAAACCACTTTTCGCACTTGTGTTGGTGCAGGAAACCACTTTTGCGCTTGTATTAGTGTGGAAAAAACACTTTTTGCACTTGTGATAGTGTTGAAAAACCACTTTTCGCACTTGTGTTAGTGTTGAAAAACCACTTTTTGCACTTGAGTTAGTGTTGAAAAACCACTTTTCGCACTTGTGTTGGTGCAGGAAACCACTTTTGCACTTGTATTAGTGTGGAAAAAACACTTTTCGCACTTGTGTTAGTGTTGAAAAACCACTTTTCGCACTTGTGTTAGTGTTGAAAAACCACTTTTTGCACTTGTGTTAGTGTTGAAAAACCACTTTTCGCACTTGTGTTGGTGCAGGAAACCACTTTTTCACTTGTATTATTGTGGAAAAAACACTTTTCACACTTGTGTTAGTGTTGAAAAACCACTTTTCGCACTTGTGTTAGTGTTGAAAAACCACTTTTCGCACTTGTGTTAGTGTTGAAAAACCACTTTTCGCACTTGTGTTGGTGCAGGAAACCACTTTTGCACTTGTATTAGTGTGGAAAAAACACTTTTTGCACTTGTGATAGTGTTGAAAAACCACTTTCCGCACTTGTGTTAGTGTTGAAAAACCACTTTTCGCACTTGTGTTAGTGCTGAAAAACCACTTTTCACACTTGTGTTAGTGTTGAAAAACCACTTTTCGCACTTGTGTTAGTGTTTAAAAACCACTTTTCGCACTTGTGTTGGTGCAGGAAACCACTTTTGCACTTGTATTAGTGTGGAAAAAACACTTTTTGCACTTGTGATAGTGTTGAAAAACCACTTTCCGCACTTGTGTTAGTGTTGAAAAACCACTTTTCCCACTTGTGTTAGTGTTGAAAAACCACTTTTCGCACTTGTGTTGGTGCAGGAAACCACTTTTGCATTTGAATTAGTGTGGAAAAAACACTTTTCGCACTTGTGTTAGTGTTGAAAAACCACTTTTCGCACTTGTGTTAATGTTGAAAAACCACTTTTCGCACTTGTGTTAGTGTTGAAAAACCACTTTTCGCACTTGTGTTGGTGCAGGAAACCACTTTTGCACTTGTATTAGTGTGGAAAAAACACTTTTCGCACTTGTGTTAGTGTTGAAAAACCACTTTTCGCACTTGTATTAGTGTTGAAAAACCACTTTTCGCACTAGTGTTGGTGCAGGAAACCACTTTTGCACTTGTATTAGTGTGGAAAAAACACTTTTCGCACTTGTGTTAGTGTTGAAAAACCACTTTTCGTACTTGTGTTAGTGTTGAAAAACCACTTTTCGCACTTGTGTTGGTGCAGGAAACCACTTTTGCACTTGTATTAGTGTGGAAAAAACACTTTTCGCACATGTGTTAGTGTTGAAAAACCACTTTTCGCACTTGAGTTAGTGTTGAAAAACCACTTTTTGCACTTGTGATAGTGTTGAAAAACCACTTTTCGCACTTGTGTTAGTGTTGAAAAACCACTTTTCGCACTTGTGTTAGTGTGGAAAAAACACTTTTCGCACTTGTGTTAGTGTTGAAAAACCACTTTTCGCACTTGTGTTGGTGCAGGAAACCACTTTTGCACTTGTATTAGTGTGGAAAAAACACTTTTCGCACTTGTGTTAGTGTTGAAAAACCACTTTTCGCACTTGTGTTAGTGTTGAAAAACCACTTTTCGCACTTGTGTTAGTGTTGAAAAACCACTTTTTGCAATTGTGTTAGTGCAGGAAACCACTTTTGCAGTTGCATTAGTGTGGAAAAAACACTTTTCGCACTTGTGTTTGTGTTGAAAAACCACTTTTCGCACTTGTGTTGGTGCAGGAAACCACTTTTGCACTTGTATTAGTGTGGAAAAAACACTTTTCGCACTTGTGTTAGTGTTGAAAAACCACTTTTCGCACTTGTGTTAGTGTTGAAAACCACTTTTTGCACTTGTGTTAGTGTTGAAAAATCACTTTTCGCACTTGTGTTGGTGCAGGAAACCACTTTTGCACTTGTATTAGTGTGGAAAAAACACTTTTCGCACTTGTGTTAGTGTTGAAAAATCACTTTTCGCACTTGTGTTAGTGTTGAAAAACCACTTTTTGCACTTGTGTTGGTGCAGGAAACCACTTTTGCACTTGTATTAGTGTGGAAAAAACACTTTTCGCACTTGTGTTAGTGTTGAAAAACCACTTTTCGCACTTGTGTTAGTGTTGAAAAACCACATTTCGCACTTGTGTTAGTGTTGAAAAACCACTTTTCGCACTTGTGTTGGTGCAGGAAACCACTTTTGCACTTGTATTAGTGTGGAAAAAACACTTTTCGCACTTGTGTTAGTGTTGAAAAACCACATTTCGCACTTGTGTTAGTGTTGAAAAACCACTTTTCGCATTTGTGTTGGTGCAGGAGCCACTTTTGCACTTGTATTAGTGTGGAAAAAACACTTTTCGCACTTGTGTTAGTGTTGAAAAACCACTTTTCGCACTTGTGTTAGTGTTGAAAAACCACTTTTCGCACTTGTGTTGGTGCAGGAAACCACTTTTGCAGTTGTATTAGTGTGGAAAAATCACTTTTCGCACTTGTGTTAGTGTTGAAAAACCACTTTTCGCACTTGTGTTAGTGTTGAAAAACCACTTTTCGCACTTGTGTTAGTGTTGAAAAACCACTTTTCGCACTTGTGTTGGTGCAGGAAACCACATTTGCACTTGTATTAGTGTGGAAAAAACACTTTTTGCACTTGTGATAGTGTTGAAAAACCACTTTTCGCACTTGTGTTAGTGTTGAAAAACCACTTTTCGCACTTGTGATAGTGTTGAAAAACCACTTTTCGCACTTCTGTTAGTGTTGAAAAACCACTTTTCGCACTTGTGTTGGTGCAGGAAACCACATTTGCACTTGTATTAGTGTGGAAAAAACACTTTTTGCACTTGTGATAGTGTTGAAAAACCACTTTTCGCACTTGTGTTAGTGTTGAAAAACCACTTTTTGCACTTGTGATAGTGTTGAAAAACCACTTTCGCACTTGTGTTAGTGTTGAAAAACCACTTTTCGCACTTGTGTTAGTGTTGAAAAACCACTTTTCGCACTTGTGTTAGTGTTGAAAAAACACTTTTCGCACTTGTGTTGGTGCAGGAAACCACTTTTGCACTTGTATTAGTGTGGAAAAAACACTTTTCGAACTTGTGTTAGTGTTGAAAAACCACTTTTCGCACTTGTGTTAGTGTTGAAAACCACTTTTCGCACTTGTGTTAGTGTTGAAAAACCACTTTTCGCACTTGTGTTAGTGTTGAAAAAACACTTTTCGCACTTGTGTTGGTGCAGGAAACCACTTTTGCACTTGTATTAGTGTGGAAAAAACACTTTTTGCACTTGTGATAGTGTTGAAAAACCACTTTTCGCACTTGTGTTAGTGTTGAAAAAACACTTTTCGCACTTGTGTTAGTGTTGAAAAACCACTTTTCGCACTGGTGTTGATGCAGGAAACCAATTTTGAACTTGTATTAGTGTGGAAAAAACACTTTTTGCACTTGTGTTAGTGTTGAAAAACCACGTTTCGCACTTGTGATAGTGTTGAAAAACCACTTTTCGCACTTGTGTTTGTGTTGAAAAAACACTTTTCGCAATTGTGTTAATGCAGGAAACCACTTTTGCAGTTGTATTAGTGTGGAAAAAACACTTTTCGCACTTGTGTTAGTGTTGAAAAACCACTTTTCGCACTTGTGTTAGTGTTGAAAAACCACTTTTCACACTTGTGTTAGTGTTGAAAAACCACATTTCGCACTTGTGTTAGTGTTGAAAAACCACTTTTCGCACTTGTGTTGGTGCAGGAAACCACTTTTGCACTTGTATTAGTGTGGAAAAAACACTTTTCGCACTTGTGTTAGTGTTGAAAAACCACTTTTCGCACTTGTGTTAGCGTTGAAAAACCACTTTTCGCACTTGTGTTAGTGTTGAAAAACCACTTTTCGCACTTGTGTTGGTGCAGGAAACCACTTTTGCACTTGTATTAGTGTGGAAAAAACACTTTTCGCACTTGTTAGTGTTGCAAAAACCACTTTTCGCACTTGTGTTAGTGTTGAAAAACCACTTTTCGCACTTGTATTGGTGCAGGAAACCACTTTTGCACTTGTATAAGTGTGGAAAAAACACTTTTTGCACTTGTGATTGTGTTGAAAAACCTCTTTTCGCACTTGTGTTAGTGTTGAAAAACCACTTTTCGCATTTGTGTTAGTGTTGAAAAACCACTTTTCGCACTTGTGTTGGTGCAGGAAACCACTTTTGCACTTGTATTAGTGTGGAAAAAACACTTTTCGCACTTGTGTTAGTGTTGAAAAACCACTTTTCGCTCTTGTGTTAGTGTTGAAAAACCACTTTTCGCACTTGTGTTAGAGTTGAAAAACCACTTTTCGCACTTGTGTTGGTGCAGGAAACCACTTTTGCACTTGTATTAGTGTGGAAAAAACACTTTTCGCGCTTGTGTTAGTGTTGAAAAACCACTTTTCGCACTTGTGTTAGTGTTGAAAAACCACTTTTTGCACTTGTGTTAGTGTTGAAAAATCACTTTTCGCACTTGTGTTGGTGCAGGAAACCACTTTTGCACTTGTATTAGTGTGGAAAAAACACTTTTCGCACTTGTGTTAGTGTTGAAAAATCACTTTTCGCACTTGTGTTAGTGTTGAAAAACCACTTTTTGCACTTGTGTTGGTGCAGGAATCCACTTTTGCACTTGAATTAGTGTGGAAAAAACACTTTTCGCACTTGTGTTAGTGTTGAAAATCCACTTTTCGCACTTGTGTTAGTGTTGAAAAACCACTTTTCGCACTTGTGTTAGTGTTGAAAAACCACTTTTCGCACTTGTGTTGGTGCAGGAAACCACTTTTGCACTTGTATTAGTGTGGAAAAAACACTTTTCGCACTTGTGTTAGTGTTGAAAAACCACATTTCGCACTTGTGTTAGTGTTGAAAAACCACTTTTCGCATTTGTGTTGGTGCAGGAAACCACTTTTGCACTTGTATTAGTGTGGAAAAAACACTTTTTGCACTTGTGTTAGTGTTGAAAAACCACTTTTCGCACTTGTGTTAGTGTTGAAAAACCACTTTTCGCACTTGTGTTGGTGCAGGAAACCACTTTTGCAGTTGTATTAGTGTGGAAAAATCACTTTTCGCACTTGTGTTAGTGTTGAAAAACCACTTTTCGCACTTGTGTTAGTGTTGAAAAACGACTTTTCGCACTTGTGTTAGTGTTGAAAAACCCCTTTTCGCACTTGTGTTGGTGCAGGAAACCACATTTGCACTTGTATTAGTGTGGAAAAAACACTTTTTGCACTTGTGATATTGTTGAAAAACCACTTTTCGCACTTGTGTTAGTGTTGAAAAAACACTTTTCGCACTTGTGTTAGTGTTGAAAAACCACTTTTTGCACTTGTGATAGTGTTGAAAAACCACTTTCGCACTTGTGTTAGTGTTGAAAAACCACTTTTCGCACTTGTGTTAGTGTTGAAAAACCACTTTTCGCACTTGTGTTAGTGTTGAAAAAACACTTTTCGCACTTGTGTTGGTGCAGGAAACCACTTTTGCACTTGTATTAGTGTGGAAAAAACACTTTTCGAACTTGTGTTAGTGTTGAAAAACCACTTTTCGCACTTGTGTTAGTGTTGAAAACCACTTTTCGCACTTGTGTTAGTGTTGAAAAACCACTTTTCGCACTTGTGTTAGTGTTGAAAAAACACTTTTCGCACTTGTGTTGGTGCAGGAAACCACTTTTGCACTTGTATTAGTGTGGAAAAAACACTTTTTGCACTTGTGATAGTGTTGAAAAACCACTTTTCGCACTTGTGTTAGTGTTGAAAAAACACTTTTCGCACTTGTGTTAGTGTTGAAAAACCACTTTTCGCACTGGTGTTGATGCAGGAAACCAATTTTGAACTTGTATTAGTGTGGAAAAAACACTTTTTGCACTTGTGTTAGTGTTGAAAAACCACGTTTCGCACTTGTGATAGTGTTGAAAAACCACTTTTCGCACTTGTGTTTGTGTTGAAAAAACACTTTTCGCAATTGTGTTAATGCAGGAAACCACTTTTGCAGTTGTATTAGTGTGGAAAAAACACTTTTCGCACTTGTGTTAGTGTTGAAAAACCACTTTTCGCACTTGTGTTAGTGTTGAAAAACCACTTTTCACACTTGTGTTAGTGTTGAAAAACCACATTTCGCACTTGTGTTAGTGTTGAAAAACCACTTTTCGCACTTGTGTTGGTGCAGGAAACCACTTTTGCACTTGTATTAGTGTGGAAAAAACACTTTTCGCACTTGTGTTAGTGTTGAAAAACCACTTTTCGCACTTGTGTTAGCGTTGAAAAACCACTTTTCGCACTTGTGTTAGTGTTGAAAAACCACTTTTCGCACTTGTGTTGGTGCAGGAAACCACTTTTGCACTTGTATTAGTGTGGAAAAAACACTTTTCGCACTTGTTAGTGTTGCAAAAACCACTTTTCGCACTTGTGTTAGTGTTGAAAAACCACTTTTCGCACTTGTATTGGTGCAGGAAACCACTTTTGCACTTGTATAAGTGTGGAAAAAACACTTTTTGCACTTGTGATTGTGTTGAAAAACCTCTTTTCGCACTTGTGTTAGTGTTGAAAAACCACTTTTCGCATTTGTGTTAGTGTTGAAAAACCACTTTTCGCACTTGTGTTGGTGCAGGAAACCACTTTTGCACTTGTATTAGTGTGGAAAAAACACTTTTCGCACTTGTGTTAGTGTTGAAAAACCACTTTTCGCTCTTGTGTTAGTGTTGAAAAACCACTTTTCGCACTTGTGTTAGAGTTGAAAAACCACTTTTCGCACTTGTGTTGGTGCAGGAAACCACTTTTGCACTTGTATTAGTGTGGAAAAAACACTTTTCGCGCTTGTGTTAGTGTTGAAAAACCACTTTTCGCACTTGTGTTAGTGTTGAAAAACCACTTTTTGCACTTGTGTTAGTGTTGAAAAATCACTTTTCGCACTTGTGTTGGTGCAGGAAACCACTTTTGCACTTGTATTAGTGTGGAAAAAACACTTTTCGCACTTGTGTTAGTGTTGAAAAATCACTTTTCGCACTTGTGTTAGTGTTGAAAAACCACTTTTTGCACTTGTGTTGGTGCAGGAATCCACTTTTGCACTTGAATTAGTGTGGAAAAAACACTTTTCGCACTTGTGTTAGTGTTGAAAATCCACTTTTCGCACTTGTGTTAGTGTTGAAAAACCACTTTTCGCACTTGTGTTAGTGTTGAAAAACCACTTTTCGCACTTGTGTTGGTGCAGGAAACCACTTTTGCACTTGTATTAGTGTGGAAAAAACACTTTTCGCACTTGTGTTAGTGTTGAAAAACCACATTTCGCACTTGTGTTAGTGTTGAAAAACCACTTTTCGCATTTGTGTTGGTGCAGGAAACCACTTTTGCACTTGTATTAGTGTGGAAAAAACACTTTTTGCACTTGTGTTAGTGTTGAAAAACCACTTTTCGCACTTGTGTTAGTGTTGAAAAACCACTTTTCGCACTTGTGTTGGTGCAGGAAACCACTTTTGCAGTTGTATTAGTGTGGAAAAATCACTTTTCGCACTTGTGTTAGTGTTGAAAAACCACTTTTCGCACTTGTGTTAGTGTTGAAAAACGACTTTTCGCACTTGTGTTAGTGTTGAAAAACCCCTTTTCGCACTTGTGTTGGTGCAGGAAACCACATTTGCACTTGTATTAGTGTGGAAAAAACACTTTTTGCACTTGTGATATTGTTGAAAAACCACTTTTCGCACTTGTGTTAGTGTTGAAAAACCACTTTTCGCACTTGTGATAGTGTTGAAAAACCACTTTTCGCACTTCTGTTAGTGTTGAAAAACCACTTTTCGCACTTGTGTTGGTGCAGGAAACCACATTTGCACTTGTATTAGTGTGGAAAAAACACTTTTCGCACTTGTGTTAGTGTTGAAAAACCACTTTTCGCACTTGTGTTATTGTTGAAAAACCACTTTTCGCACTTGTGTTGGTGCAGGAAACCACTTTTGCACTTGTATTAGTGTGGAAAAAACACTTTTCGCACTTGTCTTAGTGTTGAAAAACCACTTTTCGCACTTGTGTTAGTGTTGAAAAACCACTTTTTGCACTTGTGTTAGTGTTGAAAAACCACTTTTCGCACTTATGTTGGTGCAGGAAACCACTTTTGCACTTGTATTAGTGTGGAAAAAACACTTTTTGCACTTGTGATAGTGTTGAAAAACCACTTTTCGCCCTTGTGTTAGTGTTGAAAAACCACTTTTCGCCCTTGTGTTAGTGTTGAAAAACCACTTTTCGCACTTGTGTTAGTGTTGAAAAACCACTTTTCGCACTTGTATTAGTGTGGAAAAAACACTTTTTGCACTTGTATTAGTGTGGAAAAAACACTTTTTGCACTTGTGTTAGTGTTGAAAAACCACTTTTCGCACTTGTATTAGTGTTGAAAAACCACTTTTAGCACTTGTATTAGTGTTGAAAAAACACTTTTGCACTTGTGTTGGTGCAGGAAACCACTTTTGCACTTGTATTAGTGTGGAAAAAACACTTTTTGCACTTGTGATAGTGTTGAAAAACCACTTTTCGCACTTGTGTTAGTGTTGAAAAACCACTTTTCGCACTTGTGTTAGTGTTGAAAAACCACTTTTCGCAATTGTGTTAGTGCAGGAAACCACTTCTGCAGTTGTATTAGTGTGTAAAAAACACTTTTCACACTTGTGTTACTGTTGAAAAACCACTTTTCGCTCTTGTGTTAGTGTTGAAAAACCACTTTTCGCACTTGTGTTAGTGTTGAAAAACCACTTTTCGCACTTGTGTTGGTGCAGGAAACCACTTTTGCACTTGTATTAGTGTGGAAAAAACACTTTTCGCACTTGTGTTAGTGTTGAAAAACCACTTTTCGCACTTGTGTTGGTGCAGGAAACCACTTTTGCACTTGTATTAGTGTGGAAAAAACACTTTTCGCACTTGTGTTAGTGTTGAAAAACCACTTTTCGCACTTGTGTTAGTGTTGAAAAACCACTTTTCGCACTTGTGTTGGTGCAGGAAACCACTTTTGCACTTGTATTAGTGTGGAAAAAACACTTTTTGCACTTGTGATAGTGTTGAAAAACCACTTTTCGCCCTTGTGTTAGTGTTGAAAAACCACTTTTCGCACTTGTGTTAGTGTTGAAAAACCACTTTTCACACTTGTGTTAGTGTTGAAAAACCACTTTTCGCACTTGTGTTGGTGCAGGAAACCACTTTTGCACTTGTATTAGTGTGGAAAAAACACTTTTTGCACTTGTGTTAGTGTTGAAAAACACTTTTCGCATTTGTGTTAGTGTTGAAAAACCACTTTTCGCACTTGTGTTGGTGCAGGAAACCACTTTTGCACTTGTATTAGTGTGGAAAAAACACTTTTTGCACTTGTGATAGTGTTGAAAAACCACTTTTCGCACTTGTGTTAGTGTTGAAAAACCACTTTTCGCACTTGTGTTAGTGTTGAAAAACCACTTTTCGCAATTGTGTTAGTGCAGGAAACCACTTCTGCAGTTGTATTAGTGTGTAAAAAACACTTTTCACACTTGTGTTAGTGTTGAAAAACCACTTTTCGCTCTTGTGTTAGTGTTGAAAAACCACTTTTCGCACTTGTGTTAGTGTTGAAAAACCACTTTTCGCACTTGTGTTGGTGCAGGAAACCACTTTTGCACTTGTATTAGTGTGGAAAAAACACTTTTCGCACTTGTGTTAGTGTTGAAAAACCACTTTTCGCACTTGTGTTGGTGCAGGAAACCACTTTTGCACTTGTATTAGTGTGGAAAAAACACTTTTCGCACTTGTGTTAGTGTTGAAAAACCACTTTTCGCACTTGTGTTAGTGTTGAAAAACCACTTTTCGCACTTGTGTTGGTGCAGGAAACCACTTTTGCACTTGTATTAGTGTGGAAAAAACACTTTTTGCACTTGTGATAGTGTTGAAAAACCACTTTTCGCCCTTGTGTTAGTGTTGAAAAACCACTTTTCGCACTTGTGTTAGTGTTGAAAAACCACTTTTCGCACTTGTGTTGGTGCAGGAAACCACTTTTGCATTTGTATTAGTGTGGAAAAAACACTTTTCACACTTCTGTTAGTGTTGAAAAACCACTTTTCGCACTTGTGTTAGTGTTGAAAAACAACTTTTCGCACTTGTGTTAGTGTTGAAAAACCACTTTTGGCACTTGTGTTGGTGCAGGAAACCACTTTTGCACTTGTATTAGTGTGGAAAAAACACTTTTCGCACTTGTGTTAGTGTTGAAAAACCACTTTTCGCACTTGTGTTAGTGTTGAAAAACCACTTTTCGCACTTGTGTTAGTGTTGAAAAACCACTTTTCGCACTTGTGTTGGTGCAGGAAACCACTTTTGCACTTGTATTAGTGTGGAAAAAACACTTTTTGCACTTGTGATAGTGTTGAAAAACCACTTTTCGCACTTGTGTTAGTGTTGAAAAACCACTTTTCGCACTTGTGTTAGTGTTGAAAAACCACTTTTCGCACTTGTGTTGGTGCAGGAAACCACTTTTGCACTTGTATTAGTGTGGAAAAAACACTTTTTGCACTTGTGTTAGTGTTGAAAAACACTTTTCGCATTTGTGTTAGTGTTGAAAAACCACTTTTCGCACTTGTGTTGGTGCAGGAAACCACTTTTGCACTTGTATTAGTGTGGAAAAAACACTTTTCGCACTTGCGTTAGTGTTGAAAAACCACTTTTCGCACTTGTGTTAGTGTTGAAAAACCACTTTTCGCACTTGAGTTAGTGTTGAAAAACCACTTTTCGCACTTGTGTTGGTGCAGGAAACCACTTTTTTCACTTGTATTAGTGTGGAAAAAACACTTTTCGCACTTGTGTTAGTGTTGAAAAACCACTTTTCGCACTTGTGTTAGTGTTGAAAAACCACTTTTCGCACTTGTGTTGGTGCAGGAAACCACTTTTGCACTTGTATTAGTGTGGAAAAAACACTTTTTGCACTTGTGATAGTGTTGAAAAACCACTTTTCGCACTTGTGTTAGTGTTGAAAAACCACTTTTCGCACTTGTGTTAGTGTTGAAAAACCACTTTTCGCACTTGTGTTGGTGCAGGAAACCACTTTTTCACTTGTATTAGTGTGGAAAAACCACTTTTTGCACTTGTGTTAGTGTTGAAAAACCACTTTTCGCACTTATGTTGGTGCAGGAAACCACTTTTGCACTTGTATTAGTGTGGAAAAAACACTTTTCGCACTTGTGTTAGTGTTGAAAAACCACTTTTCGCACTTGTGTTATTGTTGAAAAACCACTTTTCGCACTTGTGTTGGTGCAGGAAACCACTTTTGCACTTGTATTAGTGTGGAAAAAACACTTTTCGCACTTGTCTTAGTGTTGAAAAACCACTTTTCGCACTTGTGTTAGTGTTGAAAAACCACTTTTTGCACTTGTGTTAGTGTTGAAAAACCACTTTTCGCACTTATGTTGGTGCAGGAAACCACTTTTGCACTTGTATTAGTGTGGAAAAAACACTTTTTGCACTTGTGATAGTGTTGAAAAACCACTTTTCGCCCTTGTGTTAGTGTTGAAAAACCACTTTTCGCCCTTGTGTTAGTGTTGAAAAACCACTTTTCGCACTTGTGTTAGTGTTGAAAAACCACTTTTCGCACTTGTATTAGTGTGGAAAAAACACTTTTTGCACTTGTATTAGTGTGGAAAAAACACTTTTTGCACTTGTGTTAGTGTTGAAAAACCACTTTTCGCACTTGTATTAGTGTTGAAAAACCACTTTTAGCACTTGTATTAGTGTTGAAAAACCACTTTTGCACTTGTGTTGGTGCAGGAAACCACTTTTGCACTTGTATTAGTGTGGAAAAAACACTTTTCGCACTTGTCTTAGTGTTGAAAAACCACTTTTCGCACTTGTGTTAGTGTTGAAAAACCACTTTTTGCACTTGTGTTAGTGTTGAAAAACCACTTTTCGCACTTATGTTGGTGCAGGAAACCGCTTTTGCACTTGTATTAGTGTGGAAAAAACACTTTTTGCACTTGTGATAGTGTTGAAAAACCACTTTTCGCCCTTGTGTTAGTGTTGAAAAACCACTTTTCGCCCTTGTGTTAGTGTTGAAAAACCACTTTTCGCACTTGTGTTAGTGTTGAAAAACCACTTTTCGCACTTGTATTAGTGTGGAAAAAACACTTTTTGCACTTGTATTAGTGTGGAAAAAACACTTTTTGCACTTGTGTTAGTGTTGAAAAACCACTTTTCGCACTTGTATTAGTGTTGAAAAACCACTTTTAGCACTTGTATTAGTGTTGAAAAACCACTTTTGCACTTGTGTTGGTGCAGGAAACCACTTTTGCACTTGTATTAGTGTGGAAAAAACACTTTTTGCACTTGTGATAGTGTTGAAAAACCACTTTTCGCACTTGTGTTAGTGTTGAAAAACCACTTTTCGCACTTGTGTTATTGTTGAAAAACCACTTTTCGCACTTGTGTTGGTGCAGGAAACCACTTTTGCACTTGTATTAGTGTGGAAAAAACACTTTTCGCACTTGTCTTAGTGTTGAAAAACCACTTTTCGCACTTGTGTTAGTGTTGAAAAACCACTTTTTGCACTTGTGTTAGTGTTGAAAAACCACTTTTCGCACTTGTGTTGGTGCAGGAAACCACTTTTGCACTTGTATTAGTGTGGAAAAAACACTTTTTGCACTTGTGATAGTGTTGAAAAACCACTTTTCGCACTTGTGTTAGTGTTGAAAAACCACTTTTCGCACTTGTGTTAGTGTTGAAAAACCACTTTTCGCACTTGTGTTGGTGCAGGAAACCACTTTTTCACTTGTATTAGTGTGGAAAAAACACTTTTCGCACTTGTGTTAGTGTTGAAAAACCACTTTTCGCACTTGTGTTAGTGTTGAAAAACCACTTTTCGCACTTGAGTTAGTGTTGAAAAACCACTTTTCGCACTTGTGTTGGTGCAGGAAACCACTTTTTTCACTTGTATTAGTGTGGAAAAAACACTTTTCGCACTTGTGTTAGTGTTGAAAAACCACTTTTCGCACTTGTGTTAGTGTTGAAAAACCACTTTTCGCACTTGTGTTGGTGCAGGAAACCACTTTTGCACTTGTATTAGTGTGGAAAAAACACTTTTTGCACTTGTGATAGTGTTGAAAAACCACTTTTCGCACTTGTGTTAGTGTTGAAAAACCACTTTTCGCACTTGTGTTAGTGTTGAAAAACCACTTTTCGCACTTGTGTTGGTGCAGGAAACCACTTTTTCACTTGTATTAGTGTGGAAAAACCACTTTTTGCACTTGTGTTAGTGTTGAAAAACCACTTTTCGCACTTATGTTGGTGCAGGAAACCACTTTTGCACTTGTATTAGTGTGGAAAAACCACTTTTCGCACTTGTGTTATTGTTGAAAAACCACTTTTCGCACTTGTGTTGGTGCAGGAAACCACTTTTGCACTTGTATTAGTGTGGAAAAAACACTTTTCGCACTTGTGTTAGTGTTGAAAAACCACTTTTCGCAATTGTGTTAGTGCAGGAAACCACTTCTGCAGTTGTATTAGTGTGTATAAAACACTTTTCACACTTGTGTTAGTGTTGAAAAACCACTTTTCGCTCTTGTGTTAGTGTTGAAAAACCACTTTTCGCACTTGTGTTAGTGTTGAAAAACCACTTTTCGCACTTGTGTTGGTGCAGGAAACCACTTTTGCACTTGTATTAGTGTGGAAAAAACACTTTTCGCACTTGTGTTAGTGTTGAAAAACCACTTTTCGCACTTGTGTTGGTGCAGGAAACCACTTTTGCACTTGTATTAGTGTGGAAAAAACACTTTTCGCACTTGTGTTAGTGTTGAAAAACCACTTTTCGCACTTGTGTTAGTGTTGAAAAACCACTTTTCGCACTTGTGTTGGTGCAGGAAACCACTTTTGCACTTGTATTAGTGTGGAAAAAACACTTTTTGCACTTGTGATAGTGTTGAAAAACCACTTTTCGCCCTTGTGTTAGTGTTGAAAAACCACTTTTCGCACTTGTGTTAGTGTTGAAAAACCACTTTTCGCACTTGTGTTAGTGTTGAAAAACCACTTTTCGCACTTGTGTTGGTGCAGGAAACCACTTTTGCACTTGTATTAGTGTGGAAAAAACACTTTTTGCACTTGTGTTAGTGTTGAAAAACACTTTTCGCATTTGTGTTAGTGTTGAAAAACCACTTTTCGCACTTGTGTTGGTGCAGGAAACCACTTTTGCACTTGTATTAGTGTGGAAAAAACACTTTTTGCACTTGTGATAGTGTTGAAAAACCACTTTTCGCACTTGTGTTAGTGTTGAAAAACCACTTTTCGCACTTGTGTTAGTGTTGAAAAACCACTTTTCGCAATTGTGTTAGTGCAGGAAACCACTTCTGCAGTTGTATTAGTGTGTAAAAAACACTTTTCACACTTGTGTTAGTGTTGAAAAACCACTTTTCGCTCTTGTGTTAGTGTTGAAAAACCACTTTTCGCACTTGTGTTAGTGTTGAAAAACCACTTTTCGCACTTGTGTTGGTGCAGGAAACCACTTTTGCACTTGTATTAGTGTGGAAAAAACACTTTTCGCACTTGTGTTAGTGTTGAAAAACCACTTTTCGCACTTGTGTTGGTGCAGGAAACCACTTTTGCACTTGTATTAGTGTGGAAAAAACACTTTTCGCACTTGTGTTAGTGTTGAAAAACCACTTTTCGCACTTGTGTTAGTGTTGAAAAACCACTTTTCGCACTTGTGTTGGTGCAGGAAACCACTTTTGCACTTGTATTAGTGTGGAAAAAACACTTTTTGCACTTGTGATAGTGTTGAAAAACCACTTTTCGCCCTTGTGTTAGTGTTGAAAAACCACTTTTCGCACTTGTGTTAGTGTTGAAAAACCACTTTTCGCACTTGTGTTGGTGCAGGAAACCACTTTTGCATTTGTATTAGTGTGGAAAAAACACTTTTCACACTTCTGTTAGTGTTGAAAAACCACTTTTCGCACTTGTGTTAGTGTTGAAAAACCACTTTTCGCACTTGTGTTAGTGTTGAAAAACCACTTTTGGCACTTGTGTTGGTGCAGGAAACCACTTTTGCACTTGTATTAGTGTGGAAAAAACACTTTTCGCACTTGTGTTAGTGTTGAAAAACCACTTTTCGCACTTGTGTTAGTGTTGAAAAACCACTTTTCGCACTTGTGTTAGTGTTGAAAAACCACTTTTCGCACTTGTGTTGGTGCAGGAAACCACTTTTGCACTTGTATTAGTGTGGAAAAAACACTTTTTGCACTTGCGATAGTGTTGAAAAACCACTTTTCGCACTTGTGTTAGTGTTGAAAAACCACTTTTCGCACTTGTGTTAGTGTTGAAAAACCACTTTTCGCACTTGTGTTGGTGCAGGAAACCACTTTTGCACTTGTATTAGTGTGGAAAAAACACTTTTTGCACTTGTGTTAGTGTTGAAAAACACTTTTCGCATTTGTGTTAGTGTTGAAAAACCACTTTTCGCACTTGTGTTGGTGCAGGAAACCACTTTTGCACTTGTATTAGTGTGGAAAAAACACTTTTCGCACTTGCGTTAGTGTTGAAAAACCACTTTTCGCACTTGTGTTAGTGTTGAAAAACCACTTTTCGCACTTGAGTTAGTGTTGAAAAACCACTTTTCGCACTTGTGTTGGTGCAGGAAACCACTTTTTTCACTTGTATTAGTGTGGAAAAAACACTTTTCGCACTTGTGTTAGTGTTGAAAAACCACTTTTCGCACTTGTGTTAGTGTTGAAAAACCACTTTTCGCACTTGTGTTGGTGCAGGAAACCACTTTTGCACTTGTATTAGTGTGGAAAAAACACTTTTTGCACTTGTGATAGTGTTGAAAAACCACTTTTCGCACTTGTGTTAGTGTTGAAAAACCACTTTTCGCACTTGTGTTAGTGTTGAAAAACCACTTTTCGCACTTGTGTTGGTGCAGGAAACCACTTTTTCACTTGTATTAGTGTAGAAAAACCACTTTTTGCACTTGTGTTAGTGTTGAAAAACCACTTTTCGCACTTATGTTGGTGCAGGAAACCACTTTTGCACTTGTATTAGTGTGGAAAAAACACTTTTCGCACTTGTGTTAGTGTTGAAAAACCACTTTTCGCACTTGTGTTATTGTTGAAAAACCACTTTTCGCACTTGTGTTGGTGCAGGAAACCACTTTTGCACTTGTATTAGTGTGGAAAAAACACTTTTCGCACTTGTCTTAGTGTTGAAAAACCACTTTTCGCACTTGTGTTAGTGTTGAAAAACCACTTTTTGCACTTGTGTTAGTGTTGAAAAACCACTTTTCGCACTTATGTTGGTGCAGGAAACCACTTTTGCACTTGTATTAGTGTGGAAAAAACACTTTTTGCACTTGTGATAGTGTTGAAAAACCACTTTTCGCCCTTGTGTTAGTGTTGAAAAACCACTTTTCGCCCTTGTGTTAGTGTTGAAAAACCACTTTTCGCACTTGTGTTAGTGTTGAAAAACCACTTTTCGCACTTGTATTAGTGTGGAAAAAACACTTTTTGCACTTGTATTAGTGTGGAAAAAACACTTTTTGCACTTGTGTTAGTGTTGAAAAACCACTTTTCGCACTTGTATTAGTGTTGAAAAACCACTTTTAGCACTTGTATTAGTGTTGAAAAACCACTTTTGCACTTGTGTTGGTGCAGGAAACCACTTTTGCACTTGTATTAGTGTGGAAAAAACACTTTTCGCACTTGTCTTAGTGTTGAAAAACCACTTTTCGCACTTGTGTTAGTGTTGAAAAACCACTTTTTGCACTTGTGTTAGTGTTGAAAAACCACTTTTCGCACTTATGTTGGTGCAGGAAACCACTTTTGCATTTGTATTAGTGTGGAAAAAACACTTTTTGCACTTGTGATAGTGTTGAAAAACCACTTTTCGCCCTTGTGTTAGTGTTGAAAAACCACTTTTCGCCCTTGTGTTAGTGTTGAAAAACCACTTTTCGCACTTGTGTTAGTGTTGAAAAACCACTTTTCGCACTTGTATTAGTGTGGAAAAAACACTTTTTGCACTTGTATTAGTGTGGAAAAAACACTTTTTGCACTTGTGTTAGTGTTGAAAAACCACTTTTCGCACTTGTATTAGTGTTGAAAAACCACTTTTAGCACTTGTATTAGTGTTGAAAAACCACTTTTGCACTTGTGTTGGTGCAGGAAACCACTTTTGCACTTGTACTAGTGTGGAAAAAACACTTTTTGCACTTGTGATAGTGTTGAAAAACCACTTTTCGCACTTGTGTTAGTGTTGAAAAACCACTTTTCGCACTTGTGTTATTGTTGAAAAACCACTTTTCGCACTTGTGTTGGTGCAGGAAACCACTTTTGCACTTGTATTAGTGTGGAAAAAACACTTTTCGCACTTGTCTTAGTGTTGAAAAACCACTTTTCGCACTTGTGTTAGTGTTGAAAAACCACTTTTTGCACTTGTGTTAGTGTTGAAAAACCACTTTTCGCACTTGTGTTGGTGCAGGAAACCACTTTTGCACTTGTATTAGTGTGGAAAAAACACTTTTTGCACTTGTGATAGTGTTGAAAAACCACTTTTCGCACTTGTGTTAGTGTTGAAAAACCACTTTTCGCACTTGTGTTAGTGTTGAAAAACCACTTTTCGCACTTGTGTTGGTGCAGGAAACCACTTTTTCACTTGTATTAGTGTGGAAAAAACACTTTTCGCACTTGTGTTAGTGTTGAAAAACCACTTTTCGCACTTGTGTTAGTGTTGAAAAACCACTTTTCGCACTTGAGTTAGTGTTGAAAAACCACTTTTCGCACTTGTGTTGGTGCAGGAAACCACTTTTTTCACTTGTATTAGTGTGGAAAAAACACTTTTCGCACTTGTGTTAGTGTTGAAAAACCACTTTTCGCACTTGTGTTAGTGTTGAAAAACCACTTTTCGCACTTGTGTTGGTGCAGGAAACCACTTTTGCACTTGTATTAGTGTGGAAAAAACACTTTTTGCACTTGTGATAGTGTTGAAAAACCACTTTTCGCACTTGTGTTAGTGTTGAAAAACCACTTTTCTCACTTGTGTTAGTGTTGAAAAACCACTTTTCGCACTTGTGTTGGTGCAGGAAACCACATTTTCACTTGTATTAGTGTGGAAAAACCACTTTTTGCACTTGTGTTAGTGTTGAAAAACCACTTTTCGCACTTATGTTGGTGCAGGAAACCACTTTTGCACTTGTATTAGTGTGGAAAAACCACTTTTCGCACTTGTGTTATTGTTGAAAAACCACTTTTCGCACTTGTGTTGGTGCAGGAAACCACTTTTGCACTTGTATTAGTGTGGAAAAAACACTTTTCGCACTTGTCTTAGTGTTGAAAAACCACTTTTCGCACTTGTGTTAGTGTTGAAAAACCACTTTTTGCACTTGTGTTAGTGTTGAAAAACCACTTTTCGCACTTATGTTGGTGCAGGAAACCACTTTTGCACTTAACACTTTTTGCACTTGTGATAGTGTTGAAAAACCACTTTTCGCCCTTGTGTTAGTGTTGAAAAACCACTTTTCGCCCTTGTGTTAGTGTTGAAAAACCACTTTTCGCACTTGTGTTAGTGTTGAAAAACCACTTTTCGCACTTGTATTAGTGTGGAAAAAACACTTTTTGCACTTGTATTAGTGTGGAAAAAACACTTTTTGCACTTGTGTTAGTGTTGAAAAACCACTTTTCGCACTTGTATTAGTGTTGAAAAACCACTTTTAGCACTTGTATTAGTGTTGAAAAACCACTTTTGCACTTGTGTTGGTGCAGGAAACCACTTTTGCACTTGTATTAGTGTGGAAAAAACACTTTTTGCACTTGTGATAGTGTTGAAAAACCACTTTTCGCACTTGTGTTAGTGTTGAAAAACCACTTTTCGCACTTGTGTTATTGTTGAAAAACCACTTTTCGCACTTGTGTTGGTGCAGGAAACCACTTTTGCACTTGTATTAGTGTGGAAAAAACACTTTTCGCACTTGTCTTAGTGTTGAAAAACCACTTTTCGCACTTGTGTTAGTGTTGAAAAACCACTTTTTGCACTTGTGTTAGTGTTGAAAAACCACTTTTCGCACTTATGTTGGTGCAGGAAACCACTTTTGCACTTGTATTAGTGTGGAAAAAACACTTTTTGCACTTGTGATAGTGTTGAAAAACCACTTTTCGCCCTTGTGTTGTGTTGAAAAACCACTTTTCGCACTTGTGTTGGTGCAGGAAACCACTTTTGCACTTGTATTAGTGTGGAAAAAACACTTTTCACACTTCTGTTAGTGTTGAAAAACCACTTTTCGCACTTCTGTTAGTGTTGAAAAACCACTTTTCGCACTTGTGTTAGTGTTGAAAAACCACTTTTCGCACTTGTGTCAGTGTTGAAAAACCACTTTTCGCACTTGTGTTGGTGCAGGAAACCACTTTTGCACTTGTATTAGTGTGGAAAAAACACTTTTCGCACTTGTGTTAGTGTTGAAAAACCACTTTTCGCACTTGTGTTAGTGTTGAAAAACCACTTTTCGCAATTGTGTTGGTGAAGGAAACCACTTTTGCACTTGTATTAGTGTGGAAAAAACACTTTTTGCACTTGTGATAGTGTTGAAAAACCACTTTTCGCACTTGTGTTAGTGTTGAAAAACCACTTTTCGCACTTGTGTTAGTGTTGAAAAACCACTTTTCGCACTTGTGTTGGTGCAGGAAACCACTTTTGCACTTGTATTAGTGTGGAAAAAACACTTTTTGCACTTGTGTTAGTGTTGAAAAACACTTTTCGCACTTGTGTTAGTGTTGAAAAACCACTTTTCGCACTTGTGTTGGTGCAGGAAACCACTTTTGCACTTGTATTAGTGTGGAAAAAACACTTTTCGCACTTGTGTTAGTGTTGAAAAACCACTTTTCGCACTTGTGTTAGTGTTGAAAAACCACTTTTCGCACTTGTGTTGGTGAAGGAAACCACTTTTGCACTTGTATTAGTGTGGAAAAAACACTTTTTGCACTTGTGATAGTGTTGAAAAACCACTTTTCGCACTTGTGTTAGTGTTGAAAAACCACTTTTCGCACTTGTGTTAGTGTTGAAAAACCACTTTTCGCACTTGTGTTGGTGCAGGAAACCACTTTTTCACTTGTATTAGTGTTGAAAAACCACTTTTTGCACTTGTGTTAGTGTTGAAAAACCACTTTTCGCACTTATGTTGGTGCAGCAAACCACTTTTGCACTTGTATTAGTGTGGAAAAAACACTTTTTGCACTTGTGATAGTGTTGAAAAACCACTTTTCGCCCTTGTGTTGGTGCAGGAAACCACTTTTGCACTTGTATTAGTGTGGAAAAAACACTTTTTGCACTTGTGATAGTGTTGAAAAACCACTTTTCGCACTTGTGTTAGTGTTGAAAAACCACTTTTCGCACTTGTATTAGTGTTGAAAAACCACTTTTAGCACTTGTGTTGGTGCAGGAAACCACTTTTGCACTTGTATTAGTGTGGAAAAAACACTTTTTGCACTTGTGATAGTGTTGAAAAACCACTTTTCGCACTTGTGTTAGTGTTGAAAAACCACTTTTCGCACTTGTGTTGGTGCAGGAAACCACTTTTGCACTTGTATTAGTGTGGAAAAAACACTTTTTGCACTTGTGATAGTGTTGAAAAACCACTTTTCGCACTTATGTTAGTGTTGAAAAACCACTTTTTGCACTTGTGTTGGTGTAGGAAACCACTTTTGCACTTGTATTAGTGTGGAAAAAACACTTTTCACACTTGTGTTAGTGTTGAAAAACCACTTTTCACACTTGTGTTAGTGTTGAAAAACCACTTTTTGCACTTGTGTTGGTGCAGGAAACCACTTTTGCACTTGTATTAGTGTGGAAAAAACACTTTTCGCACTTGTGTTAGTGTTGAAAAACCACTTTTCGCACTTCTGTTAGTGTTGAAAAACCACTTTCGCACTTGTGTTAGTGTTGAAAACCACTTTTCGCACTTGTGTTGGTGCAGGAAACCACTTTTGCACTTGTATTAGTGTGGAAAAAACACTTTTTGCACTTGTGATAGTGTTGAAAAACCACTTTTCGCCCTTGTGTTAGTGTTGAAAAACCACTTTTTCGCACTTGTGTTAGTGTTGAAAAACCACTTTTTGCACTTGTGTTGGTGCAGGAAACCACTTTTGCACTTGTATTAGTGTGGAAAAAACACTTTTCGCACTTCTGTTAGTGTTGAAAAAACCACTTTTCGCACTTGTGTTAGTGTTGAAAAACCACTTTTCGCACTTGTGTTAGTGTTGAAAAACCACTTTTCGCACTTGTGTTGGTGCAGGAAACCACTTTTGCACTTGTATTAGTGTGGAAAAAACACTTTTCGCACTTGTGTTAGTGTTGAAAAACCACTTTTCGCACTTGTGTTAGTGTTGAAAAACCACTTTTCGCACTTGTGTTAGTGTTGAAAAACCACTTTTCGCACTTGTGTTGGTGCAGGAAACCACTTTTGCACTTGTATTAGTGTGGAAAAAACACTTTTTGCACTTGTGATAGTGTTGAAAAACCACTTTTCGCACTTGTGTTAGTGTTGAAAAACCACTTTTCGCACTTGTGTTAGTGTTGAAAAACCACTTTTCGCACTTGTGTTGGTGCAGGAAACCACTTTTGCACTTGTATTAGTGTGGAAAAAACACTTTTTGACTTGTGTTAGTGTTGAAAAACACTTTTCGCATTTGTGTTAGTGTTGAAAAACCACTTTTCGCACTTGTGTTGGTGCAGGAAACCACTTTTGCACTTGTATTAGTGTGGAAAAAACACTTTTCGCACTTGTGTTAGTGTTGAAAAACCACTTTTCGCACTTGTGTTAGTGTTGAAAAACCACTTTTCGCACTTGAGTTAGTGTTGAAAAACCACTTTTCGCACTTGTGTTGGTGCAGGAAACCACTTTTGCACTTGTATTAGTGTGGAAAAAACACTTTTCGCACTTGTGTTAGTGTTGAAAAACCACTTTTCGCACTTGTGTTAGTGTTGAAAAACCACTTTTCGCACTTGTGTTGGTGCAGGAAACCACTTTTGCACTTGTATTAGTGTGGAAAAAACACTTTTTGCACTTGTGATAGTGTTGAAAAACCACTTTTCGCACTTGTGTTAGTGTTGAAAAACCACTTTTCGCACTTGCGTTAGTGTTGAAAAACCACTTTTCGCACTTGTGTTGGTGCAGGAAACCACTTTTTCACTTGTATTAGTGTGGAAAAACCACTTTTTGCACTTGTGTTAGTGTTGAAAAACCACTTTTCGCACTTATGTTGGTGCAGGAAACCACTTTTGCACTTGTATTAGTGTGGAAAAAACACTTTTCGCACTTGTGTTAGTGTTGAAAAACCACTTTTCGCACTTGTGTTATTGTTGAAAAACCACTTTTCGCACTTGTGTTGGTGCAGGAAACCACTTTTGCACTTGTATTAGTGTGGAAAAAACACTTTTTGCACTTGTCTTAGTGTTGAAAAACCACTTTTCGCACTTGTGTTAGTGTTGAAAAACCACTTTTTGCACTTGTGTTAGTGTTGAAAAACCACTTTTCGCACTTATGTTGGTGCAGGAAACCACTTTTGCACTTGTATTAGTGTGGAAAAAACACTTTTTGCACTTGTGATAGTGTTGAAAAACCACTTTTCGCCCTTGTGTTAGTGTTGAAAAACCACTTTTCGCACTTGTGTTAGTGTTGAAAAAACACTTTTTGCACTTGTGATAGTGTTGAAAAACCACTTTTCACACTTGTGTTAGTGTTGAAAAACCACTTTTCGCACTTGTATTGGTGTTGAAAAACCACTTTTAGCACTTGTGTTGGTGCAGGAAACCACTTTTGCACTTGTATTAGTGTGGAAAAAACACTTTTTGCACTTGTGATAGTGTTGAAAAACCACTTTTCACACTTGTGTTAGTGTTGAAAAACCACTTTTCGCACTTGTATTAGTGTTGAAAAACCACTTTTAGCACTTGTGTTGGTGCAGGAAACCACTTTTGCACTTGTATTAGTGTGGAAAAAACACTTTTTGCACTTGTGATAGTGTTGAAAAACCACTTTTCGCACTTGTGTTAGTGTTGAAAAACCACTTTTCGCACTTGTGTTGGTGCAGGAAACCACTTTTGCAATTGTATTAGTGTGGAAAAAACACTTTTTGCACTTGTGATAGTGTTGAAAAACCACTTTTCGCACTTATGTTAGTGTTGAAAAACCACTTTTCGCACTTGTGTTGGTGCAGGAAACCACTTTTGCACTTGTATTAGTGTGGAAAAAACACTTTTCACACTTGTGTCAGTGTTGAAAAACCACTTTTTGCACTTGTGTTGGTGCAGGAAACCACTTTTGCACTTGTATTAGTGTGGAAAAAACACTTTTCGCACTTGTGTTAGTGTTGAAAAACCACTTTTCGCACTTGTGTTAGTGTTGAAAAACCACTTTTCGCACTTGTGTTAGTGTTGAAAAACCACTTTTCGCACTTGTGTTGGTGCAGGAAACCACTTTTGCATTTGTATTAGTGTGGAAAAAACACTTTTCACACTTCTGTTAGTGTTGAAAAACCACTTTTCGCACTTGTGTTAGTGTTGAAAAACCACTTTTCGCACTTGTGTTAGTGTTGAAAAACCACTTTTGGCACTTGTGTTGGTGCAGGAAACCACTTTTGCACTTGTATTAGTGTGGAAAAAACACTTTTCGCACTTGTGTTAGTGTTGAAAAACCACTTTTCGCACTTGTGTTAGTGTTGAAAAACCACTTTTCGCACTTGTGTTAGTGTTGAAAAACCACTTTTCGCACTTGTGTTGGTGCAGGAAACCACTTTTGCACTTGTATTAGTGTGGAAAAAACACTTTTTGCACTTGTGATAGTGTTGAAAAACCACTTTTCGCACTTGTGTTAGTGTTGAAAAACCACTTTTCGCACTTGTGTTAGTGTTGAAAAACCACTTTTCGCACTTGTGTTGGTGCAGGAAACCACTTTTGCACTTGTATTAGTGTGGAAAAAACACTTTTTGCACTTGTGTTAGTGTTGAAAAACACTTTTCGCATTTGTGTTAGTGTTGAAAAACCACTTTTCGCACTTGTGTTGGTGCAGGAAACCACTTTTGCACTTGTATTAGTGTGGAAAAAACACTTTTCGCACTTGTGTTAGTGTTGAAAAACCACTTTTCGCACTTGTGTTAGTGTTGAAAAACCACTTTTCGCACTTGAGTTAGTGTTGAAAAACCACTTTTCGCACTTGTGTTGGTGCAGGAAACCACTTTTTTCACTTGTATTAGTGTGGAAAAAACACTTTTCGCACTTGTGTTAGTGTTGAAAAACCACTTTTCGCACTTGTGTTAGTGTTGAAAAACCACTTTTCGCACTTGTGTTGGTGCAGGAAACCACTTTTGCACTTGTATTAGTGTGGAAAAAACACTTTTTGCACTTGTGATAGTGTTGAAAAACCACTTTTCGCACTTGTGTTAGTGTTGAAAAACCACTTTTCGCACTTGTGTTAGTGTTGAAAAACCACTTTTCGCACTTGTGTTGGTGCAGGAAACCACTTTTTCACTTGTATTAGTGTGGAAAAACCACTTTTTGCACTTGTGTTAGTGTTGAAAAACCACTTTTCGCACTTATGTTGGTGCAGGAAACCACTTTTGCACTTGTATTAGTGTGGAAAAAACACTTTTCGCACTTGTGTTAGTGTTGAAAAACCACTTTTCGCACTTGTGTTATTGTTGAAAAACCACTTTTCGCACTTGTGTTGGTGCAGGAAACCACTTTTGCACTTGTATTAGTGTGGAAAAAACACTTTTCGCACTTGTCTTAGTGTTGAAAAACCACTTTTCGCACTTGTGTTAGTGTTGAAAAACCACTTTTTGCACTTGTGTTAGTGTTGAAAAACCACTTTTCGCACTTATGTTGGTGCAGGAAACCACTTTTGCACTTGTATTAGTGTGGAAAAAACACTTTTTGCACTTGTGATAGTGTTGAAAAACCACTTTTCGCCCTTGTGTTAGTGTTGAAAAACCACTTTTCGCCCTTGTGTTAGTGTTGAAAAACCACTTTTCGCACTTGTGTTAGTGTTGAAAAACCACTTTTCGCACTTGTATTAGTGTGGAAAAAACACTTTTTGCACTTGTATTAGTGTGGAAAAAACACTTTTTGCACTTGTGTTAGTGTTGAAAAACCACTTTTCGCACTTGTATTAGTGTTGAAAAACCACTTTTAGCACTTGTATTAGTGTTGAAAAACCACTTTTGCACTTGTGTTGGTGCAGGAAACCACTTTTGCACTTGTATTAGTGTGGAAAAAACACTTTTTGCACTTGTGATAGTGTTGAAAAACCACTTTTCGCACTTGTGTTAGTGTTGAAAAACCACTTTTCGCACTTGTGTTATTGTTGAAAAACCACTTTTCGCACTTGTGTTGGTGCAGGAAACCACTTTTGCACTTGTATTAGTGTGGAAAAAACACTTTTCGCACTTGTCTTAGTGTTGAAAAACCACTTTTCGCACTTGTGTTAGTGTTGAAAAACCACTTTTTGCACTTGTGTTAGTGTTGAAAAACCACTTTTCGCACTTATGTTGGTGCAGGAAACCACTTTTGCACTTGTATTAGTGTGGAAAAAACACTTTTTGCACTTGTGATAGTGTTGAAAAACCACTTTTCGCCCTTGTGTTAGTGTTGAAAAACCACTTTTCGCACTTGTGTTGGTGCAGGAAACCACTTTTGCACTTGTATTAGTGTGGAAAAAACACTTTTCGCACTTCTGTTAGTGTTGAAAAACCACTTTTCGCACTTCTGTTAGTGTTGAAAAACCACTTTTCGCACTTGTGTTAGTGTTGAAAAACCACTTTTCGCACTTGTGTCAGTGTTGAAAAACCACTTTTCGCACTTGTGTTGGTGCAGGAAACCACTTTTGCACTTGTATTAGTGTGGAAAAAACACTTTTCGCACTTGTGTTAGTGTTGAAAAACCACTTTTCGCACTTGTGTTAGTGTTGAAAAACCACTTTTCGCACTTGTGTTAGTGTTGAAAAACCACTTTTCGCAATTGTGTTGGTGAAGGAAACCACTTTTGCACTTGTATTAGTGTGGAAAAAACACTTTTTGCACTTGTGATAGTGTTGAAAAACCACTTTTCGCACTTGTGTTAGTGTTGAAAAACCACTTTTTGCACTTGTGTTAGTGTTGAAAAACCACTTTTCGCACTTGTGTTGGTGCAGGAAACCACTTTTGCACTTGTATTAGTGTGGAAAAAACACTTTTTGCACTTGTGTTAGTGTTGAAAAACACTTTTCGCACTTGTGTTAGTGTTGAAAAACCACTTTTCGCACTTGTGTTGGTGCAGGAAACCACTTTTGCACTTGTATTAGTGTGGAAAAAACACTTTTCGCACTTGTGTTAGTGTTGAAAAACCACTTTTCGCACTTGTGTTAGTGTTGAAAAACCACTTTTCGCACTTGTGTTGGTGAAGGAAACCACTTTTGCACTTGTATTAGTGTGGAAAAAACACTTTTTGCACTTGTGATAGTGTTGAAAAACCACTTTTCGCACTTGTGTTAGTGTTGAAAAACCACTTTTCGCACTTGTGTTAGTGTTGAAAAACCACTTTTCGCACTTGTGTTGGTGCAGGAAACCACTTTTTCACTTGTATTAGTGTTGAAAAACCACTTTTTGCACTTGTGTTAGTGTTGAAAAACCACTTTTCGCACTTATGTTGGTGCAGCAAACCACTTTTGCACTTGTATTAGTGTGGAAAAAACACTTTTTGCACTTGTGATAGTGTTGAAAAACCACTTTTCGCCCTTGTGTTGGTGCAGGAAACCACTTTTGCACTTGTATTAGTGTGGAAAAAACACTTTTTGCACTTGTGATAGTGTTGAAAAACCACTTTTCGCACTTGTGTTAGTGTTGAAAAACCACTTTTCGCACTTGTATTAGTGTTGAAAAACCACTTTTAGCACTTGTGTTGGTGCAGGAAACCACTTTTGCACTTGTATTAGTGTGGAAAAAACACTTTTTGCACTTGTGATAGTGTTGAAAAACCACTTTTCGCACTTGTGTTAGTGTTGAAAAACCACTTTTCGCACTTGTGTTGGTGCAGGAAACCACTTTTGCACTTGTATTAGTGTGGAAAAAACACTTTTTGCACTTGTGATAGTGTTGAAAAACCACTTTTCGCACTTATGTTAGTGTTGAAAAACCACTTTTTGCACTTGTGTTGGTGCAGGAAACCACTTTTGCACTTGTATTAGTGTGGAAAAAACACTTTTCACACTTGTGTTAGTGTTGAAAAACCACTTTTCACACTTGTGTTAGTGTTGAAAAACCACTTTTTGCACTTGTGTTGGTGCAGGAAACCACTTTTGCACTTGTATTAGTGTGGAAAAAACACTTTTCGCACTTGTGTTAGTGTTGAAAAACCACTTTTCGCACTTCTGTTAGTGTTGAAAAACCACTTTTCGCACTTGTGTTAGTGTTGAAAAACCACTTTTCGCACTTGTGTTGGTGCAGGAAACCACTTTTGCACTTGTATTAGTGTGGAAAAAACACTTTTTGCACTTGTGATAGTGTTGAAAAACCACTTTTCACCCTTGTGTTAGTGTTGAAAAACCACTTTTCGCACTTGTGTTAGTGTTGAAAAACCACTTTTCGCACTTGTGTTGGTGCAGGAAACCACTTTTGCACTTGTATTAGTGTGGAAAAAACACTTTTCGCACTTCTGTTAGTGTTGAAAAACCACTTTTCGCACTTGTGTTAGTGTTGAAAAACCACTTTTCGCACTTGTGTTGGTGCAGGAAACCACTTTTGCACTTGTATTAGTGTGGAAAAAACACTTTTCGCACTTGTGTTAGTGTTGAAAAACCACTTTTCGCACTTGTGTTAGTGTTGAAAAACCACTTTTCGCACTTGTGTTAGTGTTGAAAAACCACTTTTCGCACTTGTGTTGGTGCAGGAAACCACTTTTGCACTTGTATTAGTGTGGAAAAAACACTTTTTGCACTTGTGATAGTGTTGAAAAACCACTTTCGCACTTGTGTTAGTGTTGAAAAACCACTTTTCGCACTTGTGTTAGTGTTGAAAAACCACTTTTCGCACTTGTGTTGGTGCAGGAAACCACTTTTGCACTTGTATTAGTGTGGAAAAAACACTTTTTGACTTGTGTTAGTGTTGAAAAACACTTTTCGCATTTGTGTTAGTGTTGAAAAACCACTTTTCGCACTTGTGTTGGTGCAGGAAACCACTTTTGCACTTGTATTAGTGTGGAAAAACACTTTTCGCACTTGTGTTAGTGTTGAAAAACCACTTTTCGCACTTGTGTTAGTGTTGAAAAACCACTTTTCGCACTTGAGTTAGTGTTGAAAAACCACTTTTCGCACTTGTGTTGGTGCAGGAAACCACTTTTGCACTTGTATTAGTGTGGAAAAAACACTTTTCGCACTTGTGTTAGTGTTGAAAAACCACTTTTCGCACTTGTGTTAGTGTTGAAAAACCACTTTTCGCACTTGTGTTGGTGCAGGAAACCACTTTTGCACTTGTATTAGTGTGGAAAAAACACTTTTTGCACTTGTGATAGTGTTGAAAAACCACTTTTCGCACTTGTGTTAGTGTTGAAAAACCACTTTTCGCACTTGTGTTAGTGTTGAAAAACCACTTTTCGCACTTGTGTTGGTGCAGGAAACCACTTTTTCACTTGTATTAGTGTGGAAAAACCACTTTTTGCACTTGTGTTAGTGTTGAAAAACCACTTTTCGCACTTATGTTGGTGCAGGAAACCACTTTTGCACTTGTATTAGTGTGGAAAAAACACTTTTCGCACTTGTGTTAGTGTTGAAAAACCACTTTTCGCACTTGTGTTATTGTTGAAAAACCACTTTTCGCACTTGTGTTGGTGCAGGAAACCACTTTTGCACTTGTATTAGTGTGGAAAAAACACTTTTTGCACTTGTCTTAGTGTTGAAAAACCACTTTTCGCACTTGTGTTAGTGTTGAAAAACCACTTTTTGCACTTGTGTTAGTGTTGAAAAACCACTTTTCGCACTTATGTTGGTGCAGGAAACCACTTTTGCACTTGTATTAGTGTGGAAAAAACACTTTTTGCACTTGTGATAGTGTTGAAAAACCACTTTTCGCCCTTGTGTTAGTGTTGAAAAACCACTTTTCGCACTTGTGTTAGTGTTGAAAAAACACTTTTTGCACTTGTGATAGTGTTGAAAAACCACTTTTCACACTTGTGTTAGTGTTGCAAAACCACTTTTCGCACTTGTATTAGTGTTGAAAAACCACTTTTAGCACTTGTGTTGGTGCAGGAAACCACTTTTGCACTTGTATTAGTGTGGAAAAAACACTTTTTGCACTTGTGATAGTGTTGAAAAACCACTTTTCACACTTGTGTTAGTGTTGAAAAACCACTTTTCGCACTTGTATTAGTGTTGAAAAACCACTTTTAGCACTTGTGTTGGTGCAGGAAACCACTTTTGCACTTGTATTAGTGTGGAAAAAACACTTTTTGCACTTGTGATAGTGTTGAAAAACCACTTTTCGCACTTGTGTTAGTGTTGAAAAACCACTTTTCGCACTTGTGTTGGTGCAGGAAACCACTTTTGCAATTGTATTAGTGTGGAAAAAACACTTTTTGCACTTGTGATAGTGTTGAAAAACCACTTTTCGCACTTATGTTAGTGTTGAAAAACCACTTTTCGCACTTGTGTTGGTGCAGGAAACCACTTTTGCACTTGTGTTAGTGTTGAAAAACCACTTTTCGCACTTGTGTTATTGTTGAAAAACCACTTTTCGCACTTGTGTTGGTGCAGGAAACCACTTTTGCACTTGTATTAGTGTGGAAAAAACACTTTTCGCACTTGTCTTAGTGTTGAAAAACCACTTTTCGCACTTGTGTTAGTGTTGAAAAACCACTTTTTGCACTTGTGTTAGTGTTGAAAAACCACTTTTCGCACTTATGTTGGTGCAGGAAACCACTTTTGCACTTGTATTAGTGTGGAAAAAACACTTTTTGCACTTGTGATAGTGTTGAAAAACCACTTTTCGCCCTTGTGTTAGTGTTGAAAAACCACTTTTCGCACTTGTGTTAGTGTTGAAAAACCACTTTTCGCACTTGTGTTGGTGCAGGAAACCACTTTTGCACTTGTATTAGTGTGGAAAAAACACTTTTCGCACTTGTGTTAGTGTTGAAAAACCACTTTTCGCACTTGTGTTGGTGCAGGAAACCACTTTTGCACTTGTATTAGTGTGGAAAAAAACACTTTTTGCACTTGTGTTAGTGTTGAAAAACCACTTTTCGCACTTGTGTTAGTGTTGAAAAACCACTTTTCGCACTTGTGTTAGTGTTGAAAAACCACTTTTCGCACTTATGTTGGTGCAGGAAACCACTTTTGCACTTGTATTAGTGTGGAAAAAACACTTTTCGCACTTGTGTTAGTGTTGAAAAACCACTTTTCGCACTTGTGTTATTGTTGAAAAACCACTTTTCGCACTTGTGTTGGTGCAGGAAACCACTTTTGCACTTGTATTAGTGTGGAAAAAACACTTTTCGCACTTGTCTTAGTGTTGAAAAACCACTTTTCGCACTTGTGTTAGTGTTGAAAAACCACTTTTTGAACTTGTGTTAGTGTTGAAAAACCACTTATCGCACTTATGTTGGTGCAGGAAACCACTTTTGCACTTGTATTAGTGTGGAAAAAACACTTTTTGCACTTGTGATAGTGTTGAAAAACCACTTTTCGCCCTTGTGTTAGTGTTGAAAAACCACTTTTCGCACTTGTGTTAGTGTTGAAAAACCACTTTTCGCACTTGTGTTGGTGCAGGAAACCACTTTTGCACTTGTATTAGTGTGGAAAAAACACTTTTCGCACTTCTGTTAGTGTTGAAAAACCACTTTTCGCACTTGTGTTAGTGTTGAAAAACCACTTTTCGCACTTGTGTTAGTGTTGAAAAACCACTTTTCGCACTTGTGTTGGTGCAGGAAACCACTTTTGCACTTGTATTAGTGTCGAAAAAATACTTTTCGCACTTGTGTTAGTGTTGAAAAACCACTTTTCGCACTTGTGTTAGTGTTGAAAAACCACTTTTCGCACTTGTGTTAGTGTTGAAAAACCACTTTTCGCACTTGTGTTGGTGCAGGAAACCACTTTTGCACTTGTATTCGTGTGGAAAAAACACTTTTTGCACTTGTGATAGTGTTGAAAAACCACTTTTCGCACTTGTGTTAGTGTTGAAAAACCACTTTTCGCACTTGTGTTAGTGTTGAAAAACCACTTTTCACACTTGTGTTGGTGCAGGAAACCACTTTTGCACTTGTATTAGTGTGGAAAAAACACTTTTTGCACTTGTGTTAGTGTTGAAAAACACTTTTCGCACTTGTGTTAGTGTTGAAAAACCACTTTTCGCACTTGTGTTGGTGCAGGAAACCACTTTTGCACTTGTATTAGTGTGGAAAAAACACTTTTCGCACTTGTGTTAGTGTTGAAAAACCACTTTTCGCACTTGTGTTAGTGTTGAAAAACCACTTTTCGCACTTGAGTTAGTCTTGAAAAACCACTTTTCGCACTTGTGTTGGTGCAGGAAACCACTTTTGCACTTGTATTAGTATGGAAAAAACACTTTTCGCACTTGTGTTAGTGTTGAAAAACCACTTTTCGCACTTGTGTTGGTGCAGGAAACCACTTTTGCACTTGTATTAGTGTGGAAAAAACACTTTTTGCACTTGTGATAGTGTTGAAAAACCACTTTTCGCACTTGTGTTAGTGTTGAAAAACCACTTTTCGCACTTGTGTTAGTGTTGAAAAACCACTTTTCGCACTTGTGTTGGTGCAGGAAACCACTTTTGCACTTGTATTAGTGTGGAAAAATCACTTTTTGCACTTGTGATAGTGTTGAAAAACCACTTTTCGCACTTGTGTTAGTGTTGAAAAACCACTTTTCGCACTTGTGTTAGTGTTGAAAAACCACTTTTCACACTTGTGTTGGTGCAGGAAACCACTTTTTCGCTTGTATTAGTGTGGAAAAACCACTTTTTGCACTTGTGTTAGTGTTGAAAAACCACTTTTCGCACTTATGTTGGTGCAGGAAACCACTTTTGCACTTGTATTAGTGTGGAAAAAACACTTTTCGCACTTGTGTTAGTGTTGAAAAACCACTTTTCGCACTTGTGTTATTGTTGAAAAACCACTTTTCGCACTTGTGTTGGTGCAGGAAACCACTTTTGCACTTGTATTAGTGTGGAAAAAACACTTTTCGCACTTGTCTTAGTGTTGAAAAACCACTTTTCGCACTTGTGTTAGTGTTGAAAAACCACTTTTCGCACTTGTGTTAGTGTTGAAAAACCACTTTTCGCACTTGTGTTGGTGCAGGAAACCACTTTTGCACTTGTATTAGTGTGGAAAAAACACTTTTCGCACTTCTGTTAGTGTTGAAAAACCACTTTTCGCACTTGTGTTAGTGTTGAAAAACCACTTTTCGCACTTGTGTTAGTGTTGAAAAACCACTTTTCGCACTTGTGTTGGTGCAGGAAACCAATTTTGCACTTGTATTAGTGTCGAAAAAATACTTTTCGCACTTGTGTTAGTGTTGAAAAACCACTTTTCGCACTTGTGTTAGTGTTGAAAAACCACTTTTCGCACTTGTGTTAGTGTTGAAAAACCACTTTTCGCACTTGTGTTGGTGCAGGAAACCACTTTTGCACTTGTATTCGTGTGGAAAAAACACTTTTTGCACTTGTGATAGTGTTGAAAAACCACTTTTCGCACTTGTGTTAGTGTTGAAAAACCACTTTTCGCACTTGTGTTAGTGTTGAAAAACCACTTTTCACACTTGTGTTGGTGCAGGAAACCACTTTTGCACTTGTATTAGTGTGGAAAAAACACTTTTTGCACTTGTGTTAGTGTTGAAAAACACTTTTCGCACTTGTGTTAGTGTTGAAAAACCACTTTTCGCACTTGTGTTGGTGCAGGAAACCACTTTTGCACTTGTATTAGTGTGGAAAAAACACTTTTCGCACTTGTGTTAGTGTTGAAAAACCACTTTTCGCACTTGTGTTAGTGTTGAAAAACCACTTTTCGCACTTGAGTTAGTCTTGAAAAACCACTTTTCGCACTTGTGTTGGTGCAGGAAACCACTTTTGCACTTGTATTAGTATGGAAAAAACACTTTTCGCACTTGTGTTAGTGTTGAAAAACCACTTTTCGCACTTGTGTTGGTGCAGGAAACCACTTTTGCACTTGTATTAGTGTGGAAAAAACACTTTTTGCACTTGTGATAGTGTTGAAAAACCACTTTTCGCACTTGTGTTAGTGTTGAAAAACCACTTTTCGCACTTGTGTTAGTGTTGAAAAACCACTTTTCGCACTTGTGTTGGTGCAGGAAACCACTTTTGCACTTGTATTAGTGTGGAAAAATCACTTTTTGCACTTGTGATAGTGTTGAAAAACCACTTTTCGCACTTGTGTTAGTGTTGAAAAACCACTTTTCGCACTTGTGTTAGTGTTGAAAAACCACTTTTCACACTTGTGTTGGTGCAGGAAACCACTTTTTCGCTTGTATTAGTGTGGAAAAACCACTTTTTGCACTTGTGTTAGTGTTGAAAAACCACTTTTCGCACTTATGTTGGTGCAGGAAACCACTTTTGCACTTGTATTAGTGTGGAAAAAACACTTTTCGCACTTGTGTTAGTGTTGAAAAACCACTTTTCGCACTTGTGTTATTGTTGAAAAACCACTTTTCGCACTTGTGTTGGTGCAGGAAACCACTTTTGCACTTGTATTAGTGTGGAAAAAACACTTTTCGCACTTGTCTTAGTGTTGAAAAACCACTTTTCGCACTTGTGTTAGTGTTGAAAAACCACTTTTTGCACTTGTGTTAGTGTTGAAAAACCACTTTTCGCACTTATGTTGGTGCAGGAAACCACTTTTGCACTTGTATTAGTGTGGAAAAAACACTTTTTGCACTTGTGATAGTGTTGAAAAACCACTTTTCGCCCTTGTGTTAGTGTTGAAAAACCACTTTTCGCACTTGTGTTAGTGTTGAAAAACCACTTTTCGCACTTGTGTTGGTGCAGGAAACCACTTTTGCACTTGTATTAGTGTGGAAAAAACACTTTTTGCACTTGTGATAGTGTTGAAAAACCACTTTTAGCACTTGTGTTAGTGTTGAAAAACCACTTTTTGCACTTGTGTTAGTGTTGAAAAACCACTTTTCGCACTTGTGTTGGTGCAGGAAACCACTTTTGCACTTGTATTAGTGTGGAAAAAACACTTTTCGCACTTGTGTTAGTGTTGAAAAACCACTTTTCGCACTTGTGTTAGTGTTGAAAAACCACTTTTCGCACCTGTGTTAGTGTTGAAAAACCACTTTTCGCACTTGTGTTAGTGTTGAAAAACCACTTTTCGCACTTGTGTTGGTGCAGGAAACCACTTTTGCACTTGTATTAGTGTGGAAAAAACACTTTTTGCACTTGTGATAGTGTTGAAAAACCACTTTTCGCACTTGTGTTAGTGTTGAAAAACCACTTTTCGCACTTGAGTTAGTGTTGAAAAACCACTTTTCGCACTTGTGTTGGTGCAGGAAACCACTTTTGCACTTGTATTAGTGTGGAAAAAATACTTTTCGCACTTGTGTTATTGTTGAAAAACCACTTTTCACACTTGTGTTAGTGTTGAAAAACCACTTTTCGCACTTGTGTTAGTGTTGAAAAACCACTTTTCGCACTTGTGTTGGTGCAGGAAACCACTTTTGCACTTGTATTAGTGTGGAAAAACACTTTTCGCACTTGTGTTAGTGTTGAAAAACCACTTTTCGCACTTGTGTTAGTGTTGAAAAACCACTTTTCGCACTTGTGTTAGTGTTGAAAAACCACTTTTCGCACTTGTGTTGGTGCAGGAAACCACTTTTGCACTTCTATTAGTGTGGAAAAAACACTTTCGCACTTGTGTTAGTGTTGAAAAACCACTTTTCGCACTTCTGTTAGTGTTGAAAAACCACTTTTTGCACTTGTGTTAGTGTTGAAAAACACTTTTCGCACTTGTGTTGGTGCAGGAAACCACTTTTGCACTTGTATTAGTGTGGAAAAAACACTTTTTGCACTTGTGTTAGTGTTGAAAAACCACTTTTCGCACTTGTGTTAGTGTTGAAAAACCACTTTTCGCACTTGTGTTAGTGTTGAAAAACCACATTTCGCACTTGTGTTGGTGCAGGAAACCACTTTTGCACTTGTATTAGTGTGGAAAAAACACTTTTCGCACTTGTGTTAGTGTTGAAAAACCACTTTTCGCACTTGTGTTAGTGTTGAAAAACCACTTTTCGCACTTGAGTTAGTGTTGAAAAACCACTTTTCGCACTTGTGTTGGTGCAGGAAACCACTTTTGCACTTGTATTAGTGTGGAAAAAACACTTTTCGCACTTGTGCTAGTGTTGAAAAACCACTTTTCGCACTTGTGTTAGTGTTGAAAAACCACTTTTCGCACTTGTGTTAGTGTTGAAAAACCACTTTTCGCACTTGTGTTGGTGCAGGAAACCACTTTTGCACTTGTATTAGTGTGGAAAAAACACTTTTTGCACTTGTGATAGTGTTGAAAAACCACTTTTCGCACTTGTGTTAGTGTTGAAAAACCACTTTTCGCACTTGTGTTAGTGTTGAAAAACCACTTTTTGCACTTGTGTTGGTGCAGGAAACCACTTTTTCACTTGTATTAGTGTGGAAAAAACACTTTTCGCACTTGTGTTAGTGTTGAAAAACCACTTTTCGCACTTGTGTTAGTGTTGAAAAACCACTTTTCGCACTTGTGTTAGTGTTGAAAAACCCACTTTTCGCACTTGTGTTGGTGCAGGAAACCACTTTTGCACTTGTATTAGTGTGGAAAAAACACTTTTTGCACTTGTGATAGTGTTGAAAAACCACTTTTCACACTTGTGTTAGTGTTGAAAAACCACTTTTCGCACTTGTGTTAGTGTTGAAAAACCACTTTTCGCACTTGTGTTGGTGCAGGAAACCACTTTTGCACTTGTATTAGTGTGGAAAAAACACTTTTTGCACTTGTGTTAGTGTTGAAAAACACTTTTCGCACTTGTGTGAGTGTTGAAAAACCACTTTTCGCACTTGTGTTGGTGCAGGAAACCACTTTTGCACTTGTATTCGTTTGGAAAAAACACTTTTCGCACTTGTGTTAGTGTTGAAAAACCACTTTTCGCACTTGTGTTAGTGTTGAAAAACCACTTTTCGCACTTGAGTTAGTGTTGAAAAACCACTTTTCGCACTTGTGTTGGTGCAGGAAACCACTTTTGCACTTGTATTAGTGTGGAAAAAACACTTTTCGCACTTGTGTTAGTGTTGAAAAACCACTTTTCGCACTTGTGTTAGTGTTGAAAAACCACTTTTCGCACTTGTGTTGGTGCAGGAAACCATTTTTGCACTTGTATTAGTGTGGAAAAAACACTTTTTGCACTTGTGATAGTGTTGAAAAACCACTTTTCGCACTTGTGTTAGTGTTGAAAAACCACTTTTCGCACTTGTGTTAGTGTTGAAAAACCACTTTTCGCACTTGTGTTGGTGCAGGAAACCACTTTTGCACTTGTATTAGTGTGGAAAAAACACTTTTTGCACTTGTGATAGTGTTGAAAAACCACTTTTCGCACTTGTGTTAGTGTTGAAAAACCACTTTTTGCACTTGTGTTGGTGCAGGAAACCACTTTTGCACTTGTATTAGTGTGGAAAAAACACTTTTTGCACTTTTGATAGTGTTGAAAAACCACTTTTCGCACTTATGTTAGTGTTGAAAAACCACTTCTCGCACTTGTGTTGGTGCAGGAAACCACTTTTGCACTTGTATTATTGTGGAAAAACCACTTTTCGCACTTCTGTTAGTGTTGAAAAACCACTTTTTGCACTTGTGTTAGTGTTGAAAAATCACTTTTCGCACTTGTGTTGGTGCAGGAAACCACTTTTGCACTTGTATTAGTGTGGAAAAAACACTTTTTGCACTTGTGTTAGTGTTGAAAAACCACTTTTCGCACTTGTGTTAGTGTTGAAAAACCACTTTTCGCACTTGTGTTAGTGTTGAAAAACCACTTTTCGCACTTGTGTTGGTGCAGGAAACCACTTTTGCACTTGTATTAGTGTGGAAAAAACACTTTTCGCACTTGTGTTAGTGTTGAAAAACCACTTTTCGCACTTGTGTTAGTGTGGAAAAAACACTTTTCGCACTTGTGTTAGTGTTGAAAAACCACTTTTCGCACTTGTGTTAGTGTTGAAAAACCACTTTTCGCACTTGAGTTAGTGTTGAAAAATCACTTTTCGCACTTGTGTTGGTGCAGGAAACCACTTTTGCACTTGTATTAGTGTGGAAAAAACACTTTTCGCACTTGTGTTAGTGTTGAAAAACCACTTTTCGCACTTGTATTAGTGTGGAAAAAACACTTTTCGCACTTGTGTTAGTGTTGAAAAACCACT
Source organism: Myxine glutinosa (assembly GCF_964187855.1). Lineage (NCBI taxonomy): Eukaryota > Metazoa > Chordata > Myxini > Myxiniformes > Myxinidae > Myxine > Myxine glutinosa. Next base: position 56,765 of record NW_027616587.1, read on the forward strand.
TTTCGCACTTGTGTTAGTGTTGAAAAACCACTTTTCGCACTTGAGTTAGTGTTGAAAAATCACTTTTCGCACTTGTGTTGGTGCAGGAAACCACTTTTGCACTTGTATTAGAGTGGAAAAAACACTTTTCGCACTTGTGTTAGTGTTGAAAAACCACTTTTCGCACTTGTGTTAGTGTTGAAAAACCACTTTTCGCACTTGTGTTAGTGTTGAAAAACCACTTTTCGCACTTGTGTTGGTGCAGGAAACCACTTTTGCACTTGTATTAGTGTGGAAAAAACACTTTTTGCACTTGTGATAGTGTTGAAAAACCACTTTTCGCACTTGTGTTAGTGTTGAAAAACCACTTTTCGCACTTGTGTTAGTGTTGAAAAACCACTTTTCGCACTTGTGTTGGTGCAGGAAACCACTTTTTCACTTGTATTAGTGTGGAAAAAACACTTTTCGCACTTGTGTTAGTGTTGAAAAACCACTTTTCGCACTTGTGTTAGTGTTGAAAAACCACTTTTCGCACTTGTGTTAGTGTTGAAAAACCCACTTTTTGCACTTGTGTTGGTGCAGGAAACCACTTTTGCACTTGTATTAGTGTGGAAAAAACACTTTTTGCACTTGTGATAGTGTTGAAAAACCACTTTTCGCACTTGTGTTAGTGTTGAAAAACCACTTTTCGCACTTGTGTTAGTGTTGAAAAACCACTTTTCGCACTTGTGTTGGTGCAGGAAACCACTTTTGCACTTGTATTAGTGTGGAAAAAACACTTTTTGCACTTGTGTTAGTGTTGAAAAACACTTTTCGCACTTGTGTGAGTGTTGAAAAACCACTTTTCGCACTTGTGTTGGTGCAGGAAACCACTTTTGCACTTGTATTAGTTTGGAAAAAACACTTTTCGCACTTGTGTTAGTGTTGAAAAACCACTTTTCGCACTTGTGTTAGTGTTGAAAAACCACTTTTCGCACTTGAGTTAGTGTTGAAAAACCACTTTTCGCACTTGTGTTGGTGCAGGAAACCACTTTTGCACTTGTATTAGTGTGGAAAAAACACTTTTCGCACTTGTGTTAGTGTTGAAAAACCACTTTTTGCACTTGTGTTAGTGTTGAAAAACCACTTTTCGCACTTGTGTTGGTGCAGGAAACCATTTTTGCACTTGTATTAGTGTGGAAAAAACACTTTTTGCACTTGTGATAGTGTTGAAAAACCACTTTTCGCACTTGTGTTAGTGTTGAAAAACCACTTTTCGCACTTGTGTTAGTGTTGAAAAACCACTTTTCGCACTTGTGTTGGTGCAGGAAACCACTTTTGCACTTGTATTAGTGTGGAAAAAACACTTTTTGCACTTGTGATAGTGTTGAAAAACCACTTTTCACACTTGTGTTAGTGTTGAAAAACCACTTTTTGCACTTGTGTTGGTGCAGGAAACCACTTTTGCACTTGTATTAGTGTGGAAAAAACACTTTTTGCACTTTTGATAGTGTTGAAAAACCACTTTTCGCACTTATGTTAGTGTTGAAAAACCACTTCTCGCACTTGTGTTGGTGCAGGAAACCACTTTTGCACTTGTATTAGTGTGGAAAAAACACTTTTCGCACTTGTGTTAGTGTTGAAAAACCACTTTTCGCACTTGTGTTAGTGTTGAAAAACCACTTTTCGCACTTGTGTTAGTGTTGAAAAACCACTTTTCGCACTTGTGTTGGTGCAGGAAACCACTTTTGCACTTGTATTAGTGTGGAAAAACACTTTTCGCACTTGTGTTAGTGTTGAAAAACCACTTTTCGCACTTGTGTTAGTGTTGAAAAACCACTTTTTGCACTTGTGTTGGTGCAGGAAACCACTTTTGCACTTGTATTAGTGTGGAAAACACACTTTTTTCACTTGTGTTAGTGTTGAAAAACCACTTTTCGCACTTATGTTGGTGCAGGAAACCACTTTTGCACTTGTATTAGTGTGGAAAAATCACTTTTTGCACTTTTGATAGTGTTGAAAAACCACTTTTCGCACTTATGTTAGTGTTGAAAAACCACTTTTCGCACTTGTGTTGGTGCAGGAAACCACTTTTGCACTTGTATTAGTGTGGAAAAAACACTTTTCGCACTTGTGTTAGTGTTGAAAAACCACTTTTCGCACTTGTGTTAGTGTTGAAAAACCACTTTTCGCACTTGTGTTAGTGTTGAAAAACCACTTTTCGCACTTGTGTTGGTGCAGGAAACCACTTTTGCACTTGCATTAGTGTGGAAAAAACACTTTTCGCACTTGTGTTAGTGTTGAAAAACCACTTTTCGCACTTGTGTTAGTGTTGAAAAACCACTTTTCGCACTTGTGTTGGTGCAGGAAACCACTTTTGCACTTGTATTAGTGTGGAAAAAACACTTTTCGCACTTGTCTTAGTGTTGAAAAACCACTTTTCGCACTTGCGTTAGTGTTGAAAAACCCACTTTTCGCACTGTGTTGGTGCAGGAAACCACTTTTGCACTTGTATTAGTGTGGAAAAAACACTTTTTGCACTTGTGATAGTGTTGAAAAACCACTTTTCGCACTTGTGTTAGTGTTGAAAAACCACTTTTCGCACTTGTGTTAGTGTTGAAAAACCACTTTTCGCACTTGTGTTGGTGCAGGAAACCACTTTTGCACTTGTATTAGTGTGGAAAAAACACTTTTTGCACTTGTGTTAGTGTTGAAAAACACTTTTCGCACTTGTGTGAGTGTTGAAAAACCACTTTTCGCACTTGTGTTGGTGCAGGAAACCACTTTTGCACTTGTATTAGTTTCGAAAAAACACTTTTCGCACTTGTGTTAGTGTTGAAAAACCACTTTTCGCACTTGTGTTAGTGTTGAAAAACCACTTTTCGCACTTGAGTTAGTGTTGAAAAACCACTTTTCGCACTTGTGTTGGTGGAGGAAACCACTTTTGCACTTGTATTAGTGTGGAAAAAACACTTTTCGCACTTGTGTTAGTGTTGAAAAACCACTTTTCGCACTTGTGTTAGTGTTGAAAAACCACATTTCACACTTGTGTTGGTGCAGGAAACCACTTTTGCACTTGTATTAGTGTGGAAAAAACACTTTTCGCACTTGTGTTAGTGTTGAAAAACCACTTTTCGCACTTGTGTTAGTGTTGAAAAACCACTTTTCGCACTTGTGTTAGTGTTGAAAAACCACTTTTCGCACTTGTGTTGGTGCAGGAAACCACTTTTGCACTTGTATTAGTGTGGAAAAAACACTTTTTGCACTTGTGATAGTGTTGAAAAACCACTTTTCGCACTTGTGTTAGTGTTGAAAAACCACTTTTCGCACTTGTGTTGGTGCAGGAAACCACTTTTGCAATTGTATTAGTGTGGAAAAAACACTTTTTGCACTTGTGATAGTGTTGAAAAACCACTTTTCGCACTTATGTTAGTGTTGAAAAACCACTTTTCGCACTTGTGTTGGTGCAGGAAACCACTTTTGCACTTGTATTAGTGTGGAAAAAACACTTTTCACACTTGTGTTAGTGTTGAAAAACCACTTTTCGCACTTGTGTTAGTGTTGAAAAACCACTTTTTGCACTTGTGTTGGTGCAGGAAACCACTTTTGCACTTGTATTAGTGTGGAAAAAACACTTTTTGCACTTGTGTTAGTGTTGAAAAACCACTTTTCGCACTTGTGTTAGTGTTGAAAAACCACTTTTCGCACTTGTGTTAGTGTTGAAAAACCACTTTTCGCACTTGTGTTGGTGCAGGAAACCACTTTTGCACTTGTATAAGTGTGGAAAAAACACTTTTTGCACTTGTGATTGTGTTGAAAAACCTCCTTTTGCACTTGTGTTAGTGTTGAAAAACCACTTTTCGCACTTGTGTTAGTGTTGAAAAACCACTTTTCGCACTTGTGTTGGTGCAGGAAACCACTTTTGCACTTGTATTAGTGTGGAAAAAACACTTTTTGCACTTGTGTTAGTGTTGAAAAACCACTTTTCGCACTTGTGTTGGTGCAGGAAACCACTTTTGCACTTGTATTAGTGTGGAAAAAACACTTTTTGCACTTGTGATAGTGTTGAAAAACCACTTTTCGCACTTGTGTTAGTGTTGAAAAACCACTTTTCGCACTTGTGTTAGTGTTGAAAAACCACTTTTCGCACTTATGTTGGTGCAGGAAACCACTTTTGCACTTGTATTAGTGTGGAAAAAACACTTTTCGCACTTGTGTTAGTGTTGAAAAACCACTTTTCGCACTTGTGTTATTGTTGAAAAACCACTTTTCGCACTTGTGTTGGTGCAGGAAACCACTTTTGCACTTGTATTAGTGTGGAAAAAACACTTTTCGCACTTGTCTTAGTGTTGAAAAACCACTTTTCGCACTTGTGTTAGTGTTGAAAAACCACTTTTTGCACTTGTGTTAGTGTTGAAAAACCACTTTTCGCACTTATGTTGGTGCAGGAAACCACTTTTGCACTTGCATTAGTGTGGAAAAAACACTTTTCGCACTTGTGTTAGTGTTGAAAAACCACTTTTCGCACTTGTGTTAGTGTTGAAAAACCACTTTTCGCACTTGTGTTGGTGCAGGAAACCACTTTTGCACTTGTATTAGTGTGGAAAAAACACTTTTCGCACTTGTCTTAGTGTTGAAAAACCACTTTTCGCACTTGTGTTAGTGTTGAAAAACCACTTTTTGCACTTGTGTTAGTGTTGAAAAACCACTTTTCGCACTTGTGTTGGTGCAGGAAACCACTTTTGCACTTGCATTAGTGTGGAAAAAACACTTTTCGCACTTGTGTTAGTGTTGAAAAACCACTTTTCGCACTTGTGTTAGTGTTGAAAAACCACTTTTCGCACTTGTGTTGGTGCAGGAAACCACTTTTGCACTTGTATTAGTGTGGAAAAAACACTTTTCGCACTTGTCTTAGTGTTGAAAAACCACTTTTCGCACTTGCGTTAGTGTTGAAAAACCCACTTTTCGCACTTGTGTTGGTGCAGGAAACCACTTTTGCACTTGTATTAGTGTGGAAAAAACACTTTTTGCACTTGTGATAGTGTTGAAAAACCACTTTTCGCACTTGTGTTAGTGTTGAAAAACCACTTTTCGCACTTGTGTTAGTGTTGAAAAACCACTTTTCGCACTTGTGTTGGTGCAGGAAACCACTTTTGCACTTGTATTAGTGTGGAAAAAACACTTTTTGCACTTGTGTTAGTGTTGAAAAACACTTTTCGCACTTGTGTGAGTGTTGAAAAACCACTTTTCACACTTGTGTTGGTGCAGGAAACCACTTTTGCACTTGTATTAGTTTCGAAAAAACACTTTTCGCACTTGTGTTAGTGTTGAAAAACCACTTTTCGCACTTGTGTTAGTGTTGAAAAACCACTTTTCGCACTTGAGTTAGTGTTGAAAAACCACTTTTCGCACTTGTGTTGGTGCAGGAAACCACTTTTGCACTTGTATTAGTGTGGAAAAAACACTTTTCGCACTTGTGTTAGTGTTGAAAAACCACTTTTCGCACTTGTGTTAGTGTTGAAAAACCACTTTTCACACTTGTGTTGGTGCAGGAAACCATTTTTGCACTTGTATTAGTGTGGAAAAAACACTTTTTGCACTTGTGATAGTGTTGAAAAACCACTTTTCGCACTTGTGTTAGTGTTGAAAAACCACTTTTTGCACTTGTGTTAGTGTTGAAAAACCACTTTTCGCACTTGTGTTGGTGCAGGAAACCACTTTTGCACTTGTATTAGTGTGGAAAAAACACTTTTCACACTTGTGTTAGTGTTGAAAAACCACTTTTCGCACTTGTGTTAGTGTTGAAAAACCACTTTTTGCACTTGTGTTGGTGCAGGAAACCACTTTTGCACTTGTGATAGTGTTGAAAAACCACTTTTCGCACTTGTGTTAGTGTTGAAAAACCACTTTTCGCACTTGTGTTGGTGCAGGAAACCACTTTTGCAATTGTATTAGTGTGGAAAAAACACTTTTTGCACTTGTGATAGTGTTGAAAAACCACTTTTCGCACTTATGTTAGTGTTGAAAAACCACTTTTCGCACTTGTGTTGGTGCAGGAAACCACTTTTGCACTTGTATTAGTGTGGAAAAAACACTTTTCACACTTGTGTTAGTGTTGAAAAACCACTTTTCGCACTTGTGTTAGTGTTGAAAAACCACTTTTTGCACTTGTGTTGGTGCAGGAAACCACTTTTGCACTTGTATTAGTGTGGAAAAAACACTTTTCGCACTTGTGTTAGTGTTGAAAAACCACTTTTCGCACTTGTGTTAGTGTTGAAAAACCACTTTTCACACTTGTGTTAGTGTTGAAAAACCACTTTTCGCACTTGTGTTGGTGCAGGAAACCACTTTTGCACTTGTATAAGTGTGGAAAAAACACTTTTTGCACTTGTGATTGTGTTGAAAAACCTCCTTTTGCACTTGTGTTAGTGTTGAAAAACCACTTTTCGCACTTGTGTTAGTGTTGAAAAACCACTTTTCGCACTTGTGTTGGTGCAGGAAACCACTTTTGCACTTGTATTAGTGTGGAAAAAACACTTTTCGCACTTGTGTTAGTGTTGAAAAACCACTTTTCGCACTTGTGTTGGTGCAGGAAACCACTTTTGCACTTGTATTAGTGTGGAAAAAACACTTTTTGCACTTGTGATAGTGTTGAAAAACCACTTTTCGCACTTGTGTTAGTGTTGAAAAACCACTTTTCGCACTTGTGTTAGTGTTGAAAAACCACTTTTCGCACTTATGTTGGTGCAGGAAACCACTTTTGCACTTGTATTAGTGTGGAAAAAACACTTTTCGCACTTGTGTTAGTGTTGAAAAACCACTTTTCGCACTTGTGTTATTGTTGAAAAACCACTTTTCGCACTTGTGTTGGTGCAGGAAACCACTTTTGCACTTGTATTAGTGTGGAAAAAACACTTTTCGCACTTGTCTTAGTGTTGAAAAACCACTTTTCGCACTTGTGTTAGTGTTGAAAAACCACTTTTTGCACTTGTGTTAGTGTTGAAAAACCACTTTTCGCACTTATGTTGGTGCAGGAAACCACTTTTGCACTTGTATTAGTGTGGAAAAAACACTTTTTGCACTTGTGATAGTGTTGAAAAACCACTTTTCGCCCTTGTGTTAGTGTTGAAAAACCACTTTTCGCACTTGTGTTAGTGTTGAAAAACCACTTTTCGCACTTGTGTTGGTGCAGGAAACCACTTTTGCACTTGTATTAGTGTGGAAAAAACACTTTTCGCACTTCTGTTAGTGTTGAAAAACCACTTTTCGCACTTGTGTTAGTGTTGAAAAACCACTTTTCGCACTTGTGTTAGTGTTGAAAAACCACTTTTCGCACTTGTGTTGGTGCAGGAAACCACTTTTGCACTTGTATTAGTGTCGAAAAAATACTTTTCGCACTTGTGTTAGTGTTGAAAAACCACTTTTCGCACTTGTGTTAGTGTTGAAAAACCACTTTTCGCACTTGTGTTAGTGTTGAAAAACCACTTTTCGCACTTGTGTTGGTGCAGGAAACCACTTTTGCACTTGTATTAGTGTGGAAAAAACACTTTTTGCACTTGTGATAGTGTTGAAAAACCACTTTTCGCACTTGTGTTAGTGTTGAAAAACCACTTTTCGCACTTGTGTTAGTGTTGAAAAACCACTTTTCGCACTTGTGTTGGTGCAGGAAACCACTTTTGCACTTGTATTAGTGTGGAAAAAACACTTTTTGCACTTGTGTTAGTGTTGAAAAACACTTTTCGCACTTGTGTTAGTGTTGAAAAACCACTTTTCGCACTTGTGTTGGTGCAGGAAACCACTTTTGCACTTGTATTAGTGTGGAAAAAACACTTTTCGCACTTGTGTTAGTGTTGAAAAACCACTTTTCGCACTTGTGTTAGTGTTGAAAAACCACTTTTCGCACTTGAGTTAGTCTTGAAAAACCACTTTTCGCACTTGTGTTGGTGCAGGAAACGACTTTTGCACTTGTATTAGTATGGAAAAAACACTTTTCGCACTTGTGTTAGTGTTGAAAAACCACTTTTCGCACTTGTGTTGGTGCAGGAAACCACTTTTGCACTTGTATTAGTGTGAAAAAAACACTTTTTGCACTTGTGATAGTGTTGAAAAACCACTTTTCGCACTTGTGTTAGTGTTGAAAAACCACTTTTCGCACTTGTGTTAGTGTTGAAAAACCACTTTTCGCACTTATGTTGGTGCAGGAAACCACTTTTGCACTTGTATTAGTGTGGAAAAAACACTTTTCGCACTTGTGTTAGTGTTGAAAAACCACTTTTCGCACTTGTGTTATTGTTGAAAAACCACTTTTCGCACTTGTGTTGGTGCAGGAAACCACTTTTGCACTTGTATTAGTGTGGAAAAAACACTTTTCGCACTTGTCTTAGTGTTGAAAAACCACTTTTCGCACTTGTGTTAGTGTTGAAAAACCACTTTTTGCACTTGTGTTAGTGTTGAAAAACCACTTTTCGCACTTATGTTGGTGCAGGAAACCACTTTTGCACTTGCATTAGTGTGGAAAAAACACTTTTCGCACTTGTGTTAGTGTTGAAAAACCACTTTTCGCACTTGTGTTAGTGTTGAAAAACCACTTTTCGCACTTGTGTTGGTGCAGGAAACCACTTTTGCACTTGTATTAGTGTGGAAAAAACACTTTTCGCACTTGTCTTAGTGTTGAAAAACCACTTTTCGCACTTGTGTTAGTGTTGAAAAACCACTTTTTGCACTTGTGTTAGTGTTGAAAAACCACTTTTCGCACTTGTGTTGGTGCAGGAAACCACTTTTGCACTTGCATTAGTGTGGAAAAAACACTTTTCGCACTTGTGTTAGTGTTGAAAAACCACTTTTCGCACTTGTGTTAGTGTTGAAAAACCACTTTTCGCACTTGTGTTGGTGCAGGAAACCACTTTTGCACTTGTATTAGTGTGGAAAAAACACTTTTCGCACTTGTCTTAGTGTTGAAAAACCACTTTTCGCACTTGCGTTAGTGTTGAAAAACCCACTTTTCGCACTTGTGTTGGTGCAGGAAACCACTTTTGCACTTGTATTAGTGTGGAAAAAACACTTTTTGCACTTGTGATAGTGTTGAAAAACCACTTTTCGCACTTGTGTTAGTGTTGAAAAACCACTTTTCGCACTTGTGTTAGTGTTGAAAAACCACTTTTCGCACTTGTGTTGGTGCAGGAAACCACTTTTGCACTTGTATTAGTGTGGAAAAAACACTTTTTGCACTTGTGTTAGTGTTGAAAAACACTTTTCGCACTTGTGTGAGTGTTGAAAAACCACTTTTCGCACTTGTGTTGGTGCAGGAAACCACTTTTGCACTTGTATTAGTTTCGAAAAAACACTTTTCGCACTTGTGTTAGTGTTGAAAAACCACTTTTCGCACTTGTGTTAGTGTTGAAAAACCACTTTTCGCACTTGAGTTAGTGTTGAAAAACCACTTTTCGCACTTGTGTTGGTGCAGGAAACCACTTTTGCACTTGTATTAGTGTGGAAAAAACACTTTTCGCACTTGTGTTAGTGTTGAAAAACCACTTTTCGCACTTGTGTTAGTGTTGAAAAACCACTTTTCACACTTGTGTTGGTGCAGGAAACCATTTTTGCACTTGTATTAGTGTGGAAAAAACACTTTTTGCACTTGTGATAGTGTTGAAAAACCACTTTTCGCACTTGTGTTAGTGTTGAAAAACCACTTTTTGCACTTGTGTTAGTGTTGAAAAACCACTTTTCGCACTTGTGTTGGTGCAGGAAACCACTTTTGCACTTGTATTAGTGTGGAAAAAACACTTTTTGCACTTGTGATAGTGTTGAAAAACCACTTTTCGCACTTGTGTTAGTGTTGAAAAACCACTTTTCGCACTTGTGTTGGTGCAGGAAACCACTTTTGCAATTGTATTAGTGTGGAAAAAACACTTTTTGCACTTGTGATAGTGTTGAAAAACCACTTTTCGCACTTATGTTAGTGTTGAAAAACCACTTTTCGCACTTGTGTTGGTGCAGGAAACCACTTTTGCACTTGTATTAGTGTGGAAAAAACACTTTTCACACTTGTGTTAGTGTTGAAAAACCACTTTTCGCACTTGTGTTAGTGTTGAAAAACCACTTTTTGCACTTGTGTTGGTGCAGGAAACCACTTTTGCACTTGTATTAGTGTGGAAAAAACACTTTTCGCACTTGTGTTAGTGTTGAAAAACCACTTTTCGCACTTGTGTTAGTGTTGAAAAACCACTTTTCGCACTTATGTTGGTGCAGGAAACCACTTTTGCACTTGTATTAGTGTGGAAAAAACACTTTTTGCACTTTTGATAGTGTTGAAAAACCACTTTTCGCACTTATGTTAGTGTTGAAAAACCACTTTTCGCACTTGTGTTGGTGCAGGAAACCACTTTTGCACTTGTATTAGTGTGGAAAAAACACTTTTCGCACTTGTGTTAGTGTTGAAAAACCACTTTTCGCACTTGTGTTAGTGTTGAAAAACCACTTTTCGCACTTGTGTTAGTGTTGAAAAACCACTTTTCGCACTTGTGTTGGTGCAGGAAACCACTTTTGCACTTGCATTAGTGTGGAAAAAACACTTTTCGCACTTGTGTTAGTGTTGAAAAACCACTTTTCGCACTTGTGTTAGTGTTGAAAAACCACTTTTCGCACTTGTGTTGGTGCAGGAAACCACTTTTGCACTTGTATTAGTGTGGAAAAAACACTTTTCGCACTTGTCTTAGTGTTGAAAAACCACTTTTCGCACTTGCGTTAGTGTTGAAAAACCCACTTTTCGCACTGTGTTGGTGCAGGAAACCACTTTTGCACTTGTATTAGTGTGGAAAAAACACTTTTTGCACTTGTGATAGTGTTGAAAAACCACTTTTCGCACTTGTGTTAGTGTTGAAAAACCACTTTTCGCACTTGTGTTAGTGTTGAAAAACCACTTTTCGCACTTGTGTTGGTGCAGGAAACCACTTTTGCACTTGTATTAGTGTGGAAAAAACACTTTTTGCACTTGTGTTAGTGTTGAAAAACACTTTTCGCACTTGTGTGAGTGTTGAAAAACCACTTTTCGCACTTGTGTTGGTGCAGGAAACCACTTTTGCACTTGTATTAGTTTCGAAAAAACACTTTTCGCACTTGTGTTAGTGTTGAAAAACCACTTTTCGCACTTGTGTTAGTGTTGAAAAACCACTTTTCGCACTTGAGTTAGTGTTGAAAAACCACTTTTCGCACTTGTGTTGGTGGAGGAAACCACTTTTGCACTTGTATTAGTGTGGAAAAAACACTTTTCGCACTTGTGTTAGTGTTGAAAAACCACTTTTCGCACTTGTGTTAGTGTTGAAAAACCACATTTCACACTTGTGTTGGTGCAGGAAACCACTTTTGCACTTGTATTAGTGTGGAAAAAACACTTTTCGCACTTGTGTTAGTGTTGAAAAACCACTTTTCGCACTTGTGTTAGTGTTGAAAAACCACTTTTCGCACTTGTGTTAGTGTTGAAAAACCACTTTTCGCACTTGTGTTGGTGCAGGAAACCACTTTTGCACTTGTATTAGTGTGGAAAAAACACTTTTTGCACTTGTGATAGTGTTGAAAAACCACTTTTCGCACTTGTGTTAGTGTTGAAAAACCACTTTTCGCACTTGTGTTGGTGCAGGAAACCACTTTTGCAATTGTATTAGTGTGGAAAAAACACTTTTTGCACTTGTGATAGTGTTGAAAAACCACTTTTCGCACTTATGTTAGTGTTGAAAAACCACTTTTCGCACTTGTGTTGGTGCAGGAAACCACTTTTGCACTTGTATTAGTGTGGAAAAAACACTTTTCACACTTGTGTTAGTGTTGAAAAACCACTTTTCGCACTTGTGTTAGTGTTGAAAAACCACTTTTTGCACTTGTGTTGGTGCAGGAAACCACTTTTGCACTTGTATTAGTGTGGAAAAAACACTTTTTGCACTTGTGTTAGTGTTGAAAAACCACTTTTCGCACTTGTGTTAGTGTTGAAAAACCACTTTTCGCACTTGTGTTAGTGTTGAAAAACCACTTTTCGCACTTGTGTTGGTGCAGGAAACCACTTTTGCACTTGTATAAGTGTGGAAAAAACACTTTTTGCACTTGTGATTGTGTTGAAAAACCTCCTTTTGCACTTGTGTTAGTGTTGAAAAACCACTTTTCGCACTTGTGTTAGTGTTGAAAAACCACTTTTCGCACTTGTGTTGGTGCAGGAAACCACTTTTGCACTTGTATTAGTGTGGAAAAAACACTTTTTGCACTTGTGTTAGTGTTGAAAAACCACTTTTCGCACTTGTGTTGGTGCAGGAAACCACTTTTGCACTTGTATTAGTGTGGAAAAAACACTTTTTGCACTTGTGATAGTGTTGAAAAACCACTTTTCGCACTTGTGTTAGTGTTGAAAAACCACTTTTCGCACTTGTGTTAGTGTTGAAAAACCACTTTTCGCACTTATGTTGGTGCAGGAAACCACTTTTGCACTTGTATTAGTGTGGAAAAAACACTTTTCGCACTTGTGTTAGTGTTGAAAAACCACTTTTCGCACTTGTGTTATTGTTGAAAAACCACTTTTCGCACTTGTGTTGGTGCAGGAAACCACTTTTGCACTTGTATTAGTGTGGAAAAAACACTTTTCGCACTTGTCTTAGTGTTGAAAAACCACTTTTCGCACTTGTGTTAGTGTTGAAAAACCACTTTTTGCACTTGTGTTAGTGTTGAAAAACCACTTTTCGCACTTATGTTGGTGCAGGAAACCACTTTTGCACTTGCATTAGTGTGGAAAAAACACTTTTCGCACTTGTGTTAGTGTTGAAAAACCACTTTTCGCACTTGTGTTAGTGTTGAAAAACCACTTTTCGCACTTGTGTTGGTGCAGGAAACCACTTTTGCACTTGTATTAGTGTGGAAAAAACACTTTTCGCACTTGTCTTAGTGTTGAAAAACCACTTTTCGCACTTGTGTTAGTGTTGAAAAACCACTTTTTGCACTTGTGTTAGTGTTGAAAAACCACTTTTCGCACTTGTGTTGGTGCAGGAAACCACTTTTGCACTTGCATTAGTGTGGAAAAAACACTTTTCGCACTTGTGTTAGTGTTGAAAAACCACTTTTCGCACTTGTGTTAGTGTTGAAAAACCACTTTTCGCACTTGTGTTGGTGCAGGAAACCACTTTTGCACTTGTATTAGTGTGGAAAAAACACTTTTCGCACTTGTCTTAGTGTTGAAAAACCACTTTTCGCACTTGCGTTAGTGTTGAAAAACCCACTTTTCGCACTTGTGTTGGTGCAGGAAACCACTTTTGCACTTGTATTAGTGTGGAAAAAACACTTTTTGCACTTGTGATAGTGTTGAAAAACCACTTTTCGCACTTGTGTTAGTGTTGAAAAACCACTTTTCGCACTTGTGTTAGTGTTGAAAAACCACTTTTCGCACTTGTGTTGGTGCAGGAAACCACTTTTGCACTTGTATTAGTGTGGAAAAAACACTTTTTGCACTTGTGTTAGTGTTGAAAAACACTTTTCGCACTTGTGTGAGTGTTGAAAAACCACTTTTCGCACTTGTGTTGGTGCAGGAAACCACTTTTGCACTTGTATTAGTTTCGAAAAAACACTTTTCGCACTTGTGTTAGTGTTGAAAAACCACTTTTCGCACTTGTGTTAGTGTTGAAAAACCACTTTTCGCACTTGAGTTAGTGTTGAAAAACCACTTTTCGCACTTGTGTTGGTGCAGGAAACCACTTTTGCACTTGTATTAGTGTGGAAAAAACACTTTTCGCACTTGTGTTAGTGTTGAAAAACCACTTTTCGCACTTGTGTTAGTGTTGAAAAACCACTTTTCACACTTGTGTTGGTGCAGGAAACCATTTTTGCACTTGTATTAGTGTGGAAAAAACACTTTTTGCACTTGTGATAGTGTTGAAAAACCACTTTTCGCACTTGTGTTAGTGTTGAAAAACCACTTTTTGCACTTGTGTTAGTGTTGAAAAACCACTTTTCGCACTTGTGTTGGTGCAGGAAACCACTTTTGCACTTGTATTAGTGTGGAAAAAACACTTTTTGCACTTGTGATAGTGTTGAAAAACCACTTTTCGCACTTGTGTTAGTGTTGAAAAACCACTTTTCGCACTTGTGTTGGTGCAGGAAACCACTTTTGCAATTGTATTAGTGTGGAAAAAACACTTTTTGCACTTGTGATAGTGTTGAAAAACCACTTTTCGCACTTATGTTAGTGTTGAAAAACCACTTTTCGCACTTGTGTTGGTGCAGGAAACCACTTTTGCACTTGTATTAGTGTGGAAAAAACACTTTTCACACTTGTGTTAGTGTTGAAAAACCACTTTTCGCACTTGTGTTAGTGTTGAAAAACCACTTTTTGCACTTGTGTTGGTGCAGGAAACCACTTTTGCACTTGTATTAGTGTGGAAAAAACACTTTTCGCACTTGTGTTAGTGTTGAAAAACCACTTTTCGCACTTGTGTTAGTGTTGAAAAACCACTTTTCGCACTTGTGTTAGTGTTGAAAAACCACTTTTCGCACTTGTGTTGGTGCAGGAAACCACTTTTGCACTTGTATAAGTGTGGAAAAAACACTTTTTGCACTTGTGATTGTGTTGAAAAACCTCCTTTTGCACTTGTGTTAGTGTTGAAAAACCACTTTTCGCACTTGTGTTAGTGTTGAAAAACCACTTTTCGCACTTGTGTTGGTGCAGGAAACCACTTTTGCACTTGTATTAGTGTGGAAAAAACACTTTTCGCACTTGTGTTAGTGTTGAAAAACCACTTTTCGCACTTGTGTTGGTGCAGGAAACCACTTTTGCACTTGTATTAGTGTGGAAAAAACACTTTTTGCACTTGTGATAGTGTTGAAAAACCACTTTTCGCACTTGTGTTAGTGTTGAAAAACCACTTTTCGCACTTGTGTTAGTGTTGAAAAACCACTTTTCGCACTTATGTTGGTGCAGGAAACCACTTTTGCACTTGTATTAGTGTGGAAAAAACACTTTTCGCACTTGTGTTAGTGTTGAAAAACCACTTTTCGCACTTGTGTTATTGTTGAAAAACCACTTTTCGCACTTGTGTTGGTGCAGGAAACCACTTTTGCACTTGTATTAGTGTGGAAAAAACACTTTTCGCACTTGTCTTAGTGTTGAAAAACCACTTTTCGCACTTGTGTTAGTGTTGAAAAACCACTTTTTGCACTTGTGTTAGTGTTGAAAAACCACTTTTCGCACTTATGTTGGTGCAGGAAACCACTTTTGCACTTGTATTAGTGTGGAAAAAACACTTTTTGCACTTGTGATAGTGTTGAAAAACCACTTTTCGCCCTTGTGTTAGTGTTGAAAAACCACTTTTCGCACTTGTGTTAGTGTTGAAAAACCACTTTTCGCACTTGTGTTGGTGCAGGAAACCACTTTTGCACTTGTATTAGTGTGGAAAAAACACTTTTCGCACTTCTGTTAGTGTTGAAAAACCACTTTTCGCACTTGTGTTAGTGTTGAAAAACCACTTTTCGCACTTGTGTTAGTGTTGAAAAACCACTTTTCGCACTTGTGTTGGTGCAGGAAACCACTTTTGCACTTGTATTAGTGTCGAAAAAATACTTTTCGCACTTGTGTTAGTGTTGAAAAACCACTTTTCGCACTTGTGTTAGTGTTGAAAAACCACTTTTCGCACTTGTGTTAGTGTTGAAAAACCACTTTTCGCACTTGTGTTGGTGCAGGAAACCACTTTTGCACTTGTATTAGTGTGGAAAAAACACTTTTTGCACTTGTGATAGTGTTGAAAAACCACTTTTCGCACTTGTGTTAGTGTTGAAAAACCACTTTTCGCACTTGTGTTAGTGTTGAAAAACCACTTTTCGCACTTGTGTTGGTGCAGGAAACCACTTTTGCACTTGTATTAGTGTGGAAAAAACACTTTTTGCACTTGTGTTAGTGTTGAAAAACACTTTTCGCACTTGTGTTAGTGTTGAAAAACCACTTTTCGCACTTGTGTTGGTGCAGGAAACCACTTTTGCACTTGCATTAGTGTGGAAAAAACACTTTTCGCACTTGTGTTAGTGTTGAAAAACCACTTTTCGCACTTGTGTTAGTGTTGAAAAACCACTTTTCGCACTTGAGTTAGTCTTGAAAAACCACTTTTCGCACTTGTGTTGGTGCAGGAAACGACTTTTGCACTTGTATTAGTATGGAAAAAACACTTTTCGCACTTGTGTTAGTGTTGAAAAACCACTTTTCGCACTTGTGTTGGTGCAGGAAACCACTTTTGCACTTGTATTAGTGTGAAAAAAACACTTTTTGCACTTGTGATAGTGTTGAAAAACCACTTTTCGCACTTGTGTTAGTGTTGAAAAACCACTTTTCGCACTTGTGTTAGTGTTGAAAAACCACTTTTCGCACTTATGTTGGTGCAGGAAACCACTTTTGCACTTGTATTAGTGTGGAAAAAACACTTTTCGCACTTGTGTTAGTGTTGAAAAACCACTTTTCGCACTTGTGTTATTGTTGAAAAACCACTTTTCGCACTTGTGTTGGTGCAGGAAACCACTTTTGCACTTGTATTAGTGTGGAAAAAACACTTTTCGCACTTGTCTTAGTGTTGAAAAACCACTTTTCGCACTTGTGTTAGTGTTGAAAAACCACTTTTTGCACTTGTGTTAGTGTTGAAAAACCACTTTTCGCACTTATGTTGGTGCAGGAAACCACTTTTGCACTTGCATTAGTGTGGAAAAAACACTTTTCACACTTGTGTTAGTGTTGAAAAACCACTTTTCGCACTTGTGTTAGTGTTGAAAAACCACTTTTCGCACTTGTGTTGGTGCAGGAAACCACTTTTGCACTTGTATTAGTGTGGAAAAAACACTTTTCGCACTTGTCTTAGTGTTGAAAAACCACTTTTCGCACTTGTGTTAGTGTTGAAAAACCACTTTTTGCACTTGTGTTAGTGTTGAAAAACCACTTTTCGCACTTGTGTTGGTGCAGGAAACCACTTTTGCACTTGCATTAGTGTGGAAAAAACACTTTTCGCACTTGTGTTAGTGTTGAAAAACCACTTTTCGCACTTGTGTTAGTGTTGAAAAACCACTTTTCGCACTTGTGTTGGTGCAGGAAACCACTTTTGCACTTGTATTAGTGTGGAAAAAACACTTTTCGCACTTGTCTTAGTGTTGAAAAACCACTTTTCGCACTTGCGTTAGTGTTGAAAAACCCACTTTTCGCACTTGTGTTGGTGCAGGAAACCACTTTTGCACTTGTATTAGTGTGGAAAAAACACTTTTTGCACTTGTGATAGTGTTGAAAAACCACTTTTCGCACTTGTGTTAGTGTTGAAAAACCACTTTTCGCACTTGTGTTAGTGTTGAAAAACCACTTTTCGCACTTGTGTTGGTGCAGGAAACCACTTTTGCACTTGTATTAGTGTGGAAAAAACACTTTTTGCACTTGTGTTAGTGTTGAAAAACACTTTTCGCACTTGTGTGAGTGTTGAAAAACCACTTTTCGCACTTGTGTTGGTGCAGGAAACCACTTTTGCACTTGTATTAGTTTCGAAAAAACACTTTTCGCACTTGTGTTAGTGTTGAAAAACCACTTTTCGCACTTGTGTTAGTGTTGAAAAACCACTTTTCGCACTTGAGTTAGTGTTGAAAAACCACTTTTCGCACTTGTGTTGGTGCAGGAAACCACTTTTGCACTTGTATTAGTGTGGAAAAAACACTTTTCGCACTTGTGTTAGTGTTGAAAAACCACTTTTCGCACTTGTGTTAGTGTTGAAAAACCACTTTTCACACTTGTGTTGGTGCAGGAAACCATTTTTGCACTTGTATTAGTGTGGAAAAAACACTTTTTGCACTTGTGATAGTGTTGAAAAACCACTTTTCGCACTTGTGTTAGTGTTGAAAAACCACTTTTTGCACTTGTGTTAGTGTTGAAAAACCACTTTTCGCACTTGTGTTGGTGCAGGAAACCACTTTTGCACTTGTATTAGTGTGGAAAAAACACTTTTTGCACTTGTGATAGTGTTGAAAAACCACTTTTCGCACTTGTGTTAGTGTTGAAAAACCACTTTTCGCACTTGTGTTGGTGCAGGAAACCACTTTTGCAATTGTATTAGTGTGGAAAAAACACTTTTTGCACTTGTGATAGTGTTGAAAAACCACTTTTCGCACTTATGTTAGTGTTGAAAAACCACTTTTCGCACTTGTGTTGGTGCAGGAAACCACTTTTGCACTTGTATTAGTGTGGAAAAAACACTTTTCACACTTGTGTTAGTGTTGAAAAACCACTTTTCGCACTTGTGTTAGTGTTGAAAAACCACTTTTTGCACTTGTGTTGGTGCAGGAAACCACTTTTGCACTTGTATTAGTGTGGAAAAAACACTTTTCGCACTTGTGTTAGTGTTGAAAAACCACTTTTCGCACTTGTGTTAGTGTTGAAAAACCACTTTTCGCACTTGTGTTAGTGTTGAAAAACCACTTTTCGCACTTGTGTTGGTGCAGGAAACCACTTTTGCACTTGTATAAGTGTGGAAAAAACACTTTTTGCACTTGTGATTGTGTTGAAAAACCTCTTTTTGCACTTGTGTTAGTGTTGAAAAACCACTTTTCGCACTTGTGTTAGTGTTGAAAAACCACTTTTCGCACTTGTGTTGGTGCAGGAAACCACTTTTGCACTTGTATTAGTGTGGAAAAAACACTTTTCGCACTTGTGTTAGTGTTGAAAAACCACTTTTCGCACTTGTGTTGGTGCAGGAAACCACTTTTGCACTTGTATTAGTGTGGAAAAAACACTTTTTGCACTTGTGATAGTGTTGAAAAACCACTTTTCGCACTTGTGTTAGTGTTGAAAAACCACTTTTCGCACTTGTGTTAGTGTTGAAAAACCACTTTTCGCACTTATGTTGGTGCAGGAAACCACTTTTGCACTTGTATTAGTGTGGAAAAAACACTTTTCGCACTTGTGTTAGTGTTGAAAAACCACTTTTCGCACTTGTGTTATTGTTGAAAAACCACTTTTCGCACTTGTGTTGGTGCAGGAAACCACTTTTGCACTTGTATTAGTGTGGAAAAAACACTTTTCGCAC
Source organism: Myxine glutinosa (assembly GCF_964187855.1). Taxonomy (NCBI): domain Eukaryota; kingdom Metazoa; phylum Chordata; class Myxini; order Myxiniformes; family Myxinidae; genus Myxine; species Myxine glutinosa. The sequence continues at coordinate 75,790 of NW_027616587.1, forward strand.
TTGTCTTAGTGTTGAAAAACCACTTTTCGCACTTGTGTTAGTGTTGAAAAACCACTTTTTGCACTTGTGTTAGTGTTGAAAAACCACTTTTCGCACTTATGTTGGTGCAGGAAACCACTTTTGCACTTGTATTAGTGTGGAAAAAACACTTTTTGCACTTGTGATAGTGTTGAAAAACCACTTTTCGCCCTTGTGTTAGTGTTGAAAAACCACTTTTCGCACTTGTGTTAGTGTTGAAAAACCACTTTTCGCACTTGTGTTGGTGCAGGAAACCACTTTTGCACTTGTATTAGTGTGGAAAAAACACTTTTCGCACTTCTGTTAGTGTTGAAAAACCACTTTTCGCACTTGTGTTAGTGTTGAAAAACCACTTTTCGCACTTGTGTTAGTGTTGAAAAACCACTTTTCGCACTTGTGTTGGTGCAGGAAACCACTTTTGCACTTGTATTAGTGTCGAAAAAATACTTTTCGCACTTGTGTTAGTGTTGAAAAACCACTTTTCGCACTTGTGTTAGTGTTGAAAAACCACTTTTCGCACTTGTGTTAGTGTTGAAAAACCACTTTTCGCACTTGTGTTGGTGCAGGAAACCACTTTTGCACTTGTATTAGTGTGGAAAAAACACTTTTTGCACTTGTGATAGTGTTGAAAAACCACTTTTCGCACTTGTGTTAGTGTTGAAAAACCACTTTTCGCACTTGTGTTAGTGTTGAAAAACCACTTTTCGCACTTGTGTTGGTGCAGGAAACCACTTTTGCACTTGTATTAGTGTGGAAAAAACACTTTTTGCACTTGTGTTAGTGTTGAAAAACACTTTTCGCACTTGTGTTAGTGTTGAAAAACCACTTTTCGCACTTGTGTTGGTGCAGGAAACCACTTTTGCACTTGTATTAGTGTGGAAAAAACACTTTTCGCACTTGTGTTAGTGTTGAAAAACCACTTTTCGCACTTGTGTTAGTGTTGAAAAACCACTTTTCGCACTTGAGTTAGTCTTGAAAAACCACTTTTCGCACTTGTGTTGGTGCAGGAAACCACTTTTGCACTTGTATTAGTATGGAAAAAACACTTTTCGCACTTGTGTTAGTGTTGAAAAACCACTTTTCGCACTTGTGTTGGTGCAGGAAACCACTTTTGCACTTGTATTAGTGTGGAAAAAACACTTTTTGCACTTGTGATAGTGTTGAAAAACCACTTTTCGCACTTGTGTTAGTGTTGAAAAACCACTTTTCGCACTTGTGTTAGTGTTGAAAAACCACTTTTCGCACTTGTGTTGGTGCAGGAAACCACTTTTGCACTTGTATTAGTGTGGAAAAATCACTTTTTGCACTTGTGATAGTGTTGAAAAACCACTTTTCGCACTTGTGTTAGTGTTGAAAAACCACTTTTTGCACTTGTGTTAGTGTTGAAAAACCACTTTTCGCACTTGTGTTGGTGCAGGAAACCACTTTTTCACTTGTATTAGTGAGGAAAAACCACTTTTTGCACTTGTGTTAGTGTTGAAAAACCACTTTTCGCACTTATGTTGGTGCAGGAAACCACTTTTGCACTTGTATTAGTGTGGAAAAAACACTTTTTGCACTTGTGATAGTGTTGAAAAACCACTTTTCGCACTTGTGTTATTGTTGAAAAACCACTTTTCGCACTTGTGTTGGTGCAGGAAACCACTTTTGCACTTGTATTAGTGTGGAAAAAACACTTTTCGCACTTGTCTTAGTGTTGAAAAACCACTTTTCGCACTTGTGTTAGTGTTGAAAAACCACTTTTTGCACTTGTGTTAGTGTTGAAAAACCACTTTTCGCACTTATGTTGGTGCAGGAAACCACTTTTGCACTTGTATTAGTGTGGAAAAAACACTTTTTGCACTTGTGATAGTGTTGAAAAACCACTTTTCGCCCTTGTGTTAGTGTTGAAAAACCACTTTTCGCACTTGTGTTAGTGTTGAAAAACCACTTTTCGCACTTGTGTTGGTGCAGGAAACCACTTTTGCACTTGTATTAGTGTGGAAAAAACACTTTTCGCACTTGTGTTAGTGTTGAAAAACCACTTTTCGCACTTGTGTTATTGTTGAAAAACCACTTTTCGCACTTGTGTTGGTGCAGGAAACCACTTTTGCACTTGTATTAGTGTGGAAAAAACACTTTTCGCACTTGTCTTAGTGTTGAAAAACCACTTTTCGCACTTGTGTTAGTGTTGAAAAACCCACTTTTCGCACTTGTGTTGGTGCAGGAAACCACTTTTGCACTTGTATTAGTGTGGAAAAAACACTTTTTGCACTTGTGATAGTGTTGAAAAATCACTTTTCGCACTTGTGTTAGTGTTGAAAAACCACTTTTCGCACTTGTGTTAGTGTTGAAAAACCACTTTTCGCACTTGTGTTGGTGCAGGAAACCACTTTTGCACTTGTATTAGTGTGGAAAAAACACTTTTTGCACTTGTGTTAGTGTTGAAAAACACTTTTCGCACTTGTGTGAGTGTTGAAAAACCACTTTTCGCACTTGTGTTGGTGCAGGAAACCACTTTTGCACTTGTATTAGTTTCGAAAAAACACTTTTCGCACTTGTGTTAGTGTTGAAAAACCACTTTTCGCACTTGTGTTAGTGTTGAAAAACCACTTTTCGCACTTGAGTTAGTGTTGAAAAACCACTTTTCGCACTTGTGTTGGTGCAGGAAACCACTTTTGCACTTGTATTAGTGTGGAAAAAACACTTTTCGCACTTGTGTTAGTGTTGAAAAACCACTTTTCGCACTTGTGTTAGTGTTGAAAAACCACTTTTCGCACTTGTGTTGGTGCAGGAAACCATTTTTGCACTTGTATTAGTGTGGAAAAAACACTTTTTGCACTTGTGATAGTGTTGAAAAACCACTTTTCGCACTTGTGTTAGTGTTGAAAAACCACTTTTTGCACTTGTGTTAGTGTTGAAAAACCACTTTTCGCACTTGTGTTGGTGCAGGAAACCACTTTTGCACTTGTATTAGTGTGGAAAAAACACTTTTTGCACTTGTGATAGTGTTGAAAAACCACTTTTCGCACTTGTGTTAGTGTTGAAAAACCACTTTTCGCACTTGTGTTGGTGCAGGAAACCACTTTTGCAATTGTATTAGTGTGGAAAAAACACTTTTTGCACTTGTGATAGTGTTGAAAAACCACTTTTCGCACTTATGTTAGTGTTGAAAAACCACTTTTCGCACTTGTGTTGGTGCAGGAAACCACTTTTGCACTTGTATTAGTGTGGAAAAAACACTTTTCACACTTGTGTTAGTGTTGAAAAACCACTTTTCGCACTTGTGTTAGTGTTGAAAAACCACTTTTTGCACTTGTGTTGGTGCAGGAAACCACTTTTGCACTTGTATTAGTGTGGAAAAAACACTTTTCGCACTTGTGTTAGTGTTGAAAAACCACTTTTCGCACTTGTGTTAGTGTTGAAAAACCACTTTTCGCACTTGTGTTAGTGTTGAAAAACCACTTTTCGCACTTGTGTTGGTGCAGGAAACCACTTTTGCACTTGTATTAGTGTGGAAAAAACACTTTTCGCACTTGTCTTAGTGTTGAAAAACCACTTTTCGCACTTGTGTTAGTGTTGAAAAACCCACTTTTCGCACTTGTGTTGGTGCAGGAAACCACTTTTGCACTTGTATTAGTGTGGAAAAAACACTTTTTGCACTTGTGATAGTGTTGAAAAATCACTTTTCGCACTTGTGTTAGTGTTGAAAAACCACTTTTCGCACTTGTGTTAGTGTTGAAAAACCACTTTTCGCACTTGTGTTGGTGCAGGAAACCACTTTTGCACTTGTATTAGTGTGGAAAAAACACTTTTTGCACTTGTGTTAGTGTTGAAAAACACTTTTCGCACTTGTGTGAGTGTTGAAAAACCACTTTTCGCACTTGTGTTGGTGCAGGAAACCACTTTTGCACTTGTATTAGTTTCGAAAAAACACTTTTCGCACTTGTGTTAGTGTTGAAAAACCACTTTTCGCACTTGTGTTAGTGTTGAAAAACCACTTTTCGCACTTGAGTTAGTGTTGAAAAACCACTTTTCGCACTTGTGTTGGTGCAGGAAACCACTTTTGCACTTGTATTAGTGTGGAAAAAACACTTTTCGCACTTGTGTTAGTGTTGAAAAACCACTTTTCGCACTTGTGTTAGTGTTGAAAAACCACTTTTCGCACTTGTGTTGGTGCAGGAAACCATTTTTGCACTTGTATTAGTGTGGAAAAAACACTTTTTGCACTTGTGATAGTGTTGAAAAACCACTTTTCGCACTTGTGTTAGTGTTGAAAAACCACTTTTTGCACTTGTGTTAGTGTTGAAAAACCACTTTTCGCACTTGTGTTGGTGCAGGAAACCACTTTTGCACTTGTATTAGTGTGGAAAAAACACTTTTTGCACTTGTGATAGTGTTGAAAAACCACTTTTCGCACTTGTGTTAGTGTTGAAAAACCACTTTTCGCACTTGTGTTGGTGCAGGAAACCACTTTTGCAATTGTATTAGTGTGGAAAAAACACTTTTTGCACTTGTGATAGTGTTGAAAAACCACTTTTCGCACTTGTGTTAGTGTTGAAAAACCACTTTTCGCACTTGTGTTAGTGTTGAAAAACCACTTTTCGCACTTGTGTTAGTGTTGAAAAACCACTTTTCGCACTTGTGTTGGTGCGGGAAACCACTTTTGCACTTGTATTAGTGTGGAAAAAACACTTTTTGCACTTGTGATAGTGTTGAAAAACCACTTTTCGCACTTGTGTTAGTGTTGAAAAACCACTTTTCGCACTTGTGTTAGTGTTGAAAAACCACTTTTCGCACTTGTGTTGGTGCGGGAAACCACTTTTGCACTTGTATTAGTGTGGAAAAAACACTTTTTGCACTTGTGTTAGTGTTGAAAAACACTTTTCGCACTTGTGTTAGTGTTGAAAAACCACTTTTCACACTTGTGTTGGTGCAGGAAACCACTTTTGCACTTGTATTAGTGTGGAAAAAACACTTTTCGCACTTGTGTTAGTGTTGAAAAACCACTTTTCGCACTTGTGTTAGTGTTGAAAAACCACTTTTCGCACTTGAGTTAGTCTTGAAAAACCACTTTTCGCACTTGTGTTGGTGCAGGAAACCACTTTTGCACTTGTATTAGTATGGAAAAAACACTTTTCGCACTTGTGTTAGTGTTGAAAAACCACTTTTCGCACTTGTGTTGGTGCAGGAAACCACTTTTGCACTTGTATTAGTGTGGAAAAAACACTTTTTGCACTTGTGATAGTGTTGAAAAACCACTTTTCGCACTTGTGTTAGTGTTGAAAAAACACTTTTCGCACTTGTGTTAGTGTTGAAAAACCACTTTTCGCACTTGTGTTGGTGCAGGAAACCACTTTTGCACTTGTATTAGTGTGGAAAAATCACTTTTTGCACTTGTGATAGTGTTGAAAAACCACTTTTCGCACTTGTGTTAGTGTTGAAAAACCACTTTTCGCACTTGTGTTAGTGTTGAAAAACCACTTTTCGCACTTGTGTTGGTGCAGGAAACCACTTTTTCACTTGTATTAGTGAGGAAAAACCACTTTTTGCACTTGTGTTAGTGTTGAAAAACCACTTTTCGCACTTATGTTGGTGCAGGAAACCACTTTTGCACTTGTATTAGTGTGGAAAAAACACTTTTCGCACTTGTGTTAGTGTTGAAAAACCACTTTTCGCACTTGTGTTATTGTTGAAAAACCACTTTTCGCACTTGTGTTGGTGCAGGAAACCACTTTTGCACTTGTATTAGTGTGGAAAAAACACTTTTCGCACTTGTCTTAGTGTTGAAAAACCACTTTTCGCACTTGTGTTAGTGTTGAAAAACCACTTTTTGCACTTGTGTTAGTGTTGAAAAACCACTTTTCGCACTTGTGTTGGTGCAGGAAACCACTTTTGCACTTGTATTAGTGTGGAAAAAACACTTTTTGCACTTGTGATAGTGTTGAAAAACCACTTTTAGCACTTGTGTTAGTGTTGAAAAACCACTTTTTGCACTTGTGTTAGTGTTGAAAAACCACTTTTCGCACTTGTGTTGGTGCAGGAAACCACTTTTGCACTTGTATTAGTGTGGAAAAAACACTTTTCGCACTTGTGTTAGTGTTGAAAAACCACTTTTCGCACTTGTGTTAGTGTTGAAAAACCACTTTTCGCACTTGTGTTAGTGTTGAAAAACCACTTTTCACACTTGTGTTAGTGTTGAAAAACCACTTTTCGCACTTGTGTTGGTGCAGGAAACCACTTTTGCACTTGTATTAGTGTGGAAAAAACACTTTTTGCACTTGTGATAGTGTTGAAAAACCACTTTTCGCACTTGTGTTAGTGTTGAAAAACCACTTTTCGCACTTGTGTTAGTGTTGAAAAACCACTTTTCGCACTTGTGTTGGTGCAGGAAACCACTTTTTCACTTGTATTAGTGTGGAAAAAACACTTTTCGCACTTGTGTTAGTGTTGAAAAACCACTTTTCGCACTTGTGTTAGTGTTGAAAAACCACTTTTCGCACTTGTGTTAGTGTTGAAAAACCCACTTTTCGCACTTGTGTTGGTGCAGGAAACCACTTTTGCACTTGTATTAGTGTGGAAAAAACACTTTTTGCACTTGTGATAGTGTTGAAAAACCACTTTTGGCACTTGTGTTAGTGTTGAAAAACCACTTTTCGCACTTGTGTTAGTGTTGAAAAACCACTTTTCGCACTTGTGTTGGTGCAGGAAACCACTTTTGCACTTGTATTAGTGTGGAAAAAACACTTTTTGCACTTGTGTTAGTGTTGAAAAACACTTTTCGCACTTGTGTGAGTGTTGAAAAACCACTTTTCGCACTTGTGTTGGTGCAGGAAACCACTTTTGCACTTGTATTAGTTTGGAAAAAACACTTTTCGCACTTGTGTTAGTGTTGAAAAACCACTTTTTGCACTTGTGTTAGTGTTGAAAAACCACTTTTCGCACTTGAGTTAGTCTTGAAAAACCACTTTTCGCACTTGTGTTGGTGCAGGAAACCACTTTTGCACTTGTATTAGTATGGAAAAAACACTTTTCGCACTTGTGTTAGTGTTGAAAAACCACTTTTCGCACTTGTGTTGGTGCAGGAAACCACTTTTGCACTTGTATTAGTGTCGAAAAAATACTTTTCGCACTTGTGTTAGTGTTGAAAAACCACTTTTCGCACTTGTGTTAGTGTTGAAAAACCACTTTTCGCACTTGTGTTAGTGTTGAAAAACCACTTTTCGCACTTGTGTTGGTGCAGGAAACCACTTTTGCACTTGTATTAGTGTGGAAAAAACACTTTTTGCACTTGTGATAGTGTTGAAAAACCACTTTTCGCACTTGTGTTAGTGTTGAAAAACCACTTTTCGCACTTGTGTTAGTGTTGAAAAACCACTTTTCGCACTTGTGTTGGTGCGGGAAACCACTTTTGCACTTGTATTAGTGTGGAAAAAACACTTTTTGCACTTGTGTTAGTGTTGAAAAACACTTTTCGCACTTGTGTTAGTGTTGAAAAACCACTTTTCACACTTGTGTTGGTGCAGGAAACCACTTTTGCACTTGTATTAGTGTGGAAAAAACACTTTTCGCACTTGTGTTAGTGTTGAAAAACCACTTTTCGCACTTGTGTTAGTGTTGAAAAACCACTTTTCGCACTTGAGTTAGTCTTGAAAAACCACTTTTCGCACTTGTGTTGGTGCAGGAAACCACTTTTGCACTTGTATTAGTATGGAAAAAACACTTTTCGCACTTGTGTTAGTGTTGAAAAACCACTTTTCGCACTTGTGTTGGTGCAGGAAACCACTTTTGCACTTGTATTAGTGTGGAAAAAACACTTTTTGCACTTGTGATAGTGTTGAAAAACCACTTTTCGCACTTGTGTTAGTGTTGAAAAACCACTTTTCGCACTTGTGTTAGTGTTGAAAAACCACTTTTCGCACTTGTGTTGGTGCAGGAAACCACTTTTGCACTTGTATTAGTGTGGAAAAATCACTTTTTGCACTTGTGATAGTGTTGAAAAACCACTTTTCGCACTTGTGTTAGTGTTGAAAAACCACTTTTCGCACTTGTGTTAGTGTTGAAAAACCACTTTTCGCACTTGTGTTGGTGCAGGAAACCACTTTTTCACTTGTATTAGTGAGGAAAAACCACTTTTTGCACTTGTGTTAGTGTTGAAAAACCACTTTTCGCACTTATGTTGGTGCAGGAAACCACTTTTGCACTTGTATTAGTGTGGAAAAAACACTTTTCGCACTTGTGTTAGTGTTGAAAAACCACTTTTCGCACTTGTGTTATTGTTGAAAAACCACTTTTCGCACTTGTGTTGGTGCAGGAAACCACTTTTGCACTTGTATTAGTGTGGAAAAAACACTTTTCGCACTTGTCTTAGTGTTGAAAAACCACTTTTCGCACTTGTGTTAGTGTTGAAAAACCACTTTTTGCACTTGTGTTAGTGTTGAAAAACCACTTTTCGCACTTGTGTTGGTGCAGGAAACCACTTTTGCACTTGTATTAGTGTGGAAAAAACACTTTTTGCACTTGTGATAGTGTTGAAAAACCACTTTTAGCACTTGTGTTAGTGTTGAAAAACCACTTTTTGCACTTGTGTTAGTGTTGAAAAACCACTTTTCGCACTTGTGTTGGTGCAGGAAACCACTTTTGCACTTGTATTAGTGTGGAAAAAACACTTTTCGCACTTGTGTTAGTGTTGAAAAACCACTTTTCGCACTTGTGTTAGTGTTGAAAAACCACTTTTCGCACTTGTGTTAGTGTTGAAAAACCACTTTTCACACTTGTGTTAGTGTTGAAAAACCACTTTTCGCACTTGTGTTGGTGCAGGAAACCACTTTTGCACTTGTATTAGTGTGGAAAAAACACTTTTTGCACTTGTGATAGTGTTGAAAAACCACTTTTCGCACTTGTGTTAGTGTTGAAAAACCACTTTTCGCACTTGAGTTAGTGTTGAAAAACCACTTTTCGCACTTGTGTTGGTGCAGGAAACCACTTTTGCACTTGTATTAGTGTGGAAAAAATACTTTTCGCACTTGTGTTATTGTTGAAAAACCACTTTTCACACTTGTGTTAGTGTTGAAAAACCACTTTTCGCACTTGTGTTAGTGTTGAAAAACCACTTTTCGCACTTGTGTTGGTGCAGGAAACCACTTTTGCACTTGTATTAGTGTGGAAAAACACTTTTCGCACTTGTGTTAGTGTTGAAAAACCACTTTTCGCACTTGTGTTAGTGTTGAAAAACCACTTTTCGCACTTGTGTTAGTGTTGAAAAACCACTTTTCGCACTTGTGTTGGTGCAGGAAACCACTTTTCGCACTTGTGTTGGTGCAGGAAACCACTTTTGCACTTCTATTAGTGTCGAAAAAACACTTTTCGCACTTGTGTTAGTGTTGAAAAACCACTTTTCGCACTTCTGTTAGTGTTGAAAAACCACTTTTTGCACTTGTGTTCGTGTTGAAAAATCAATTTTCGCACTTGTGTTGGTGCAGGAAACCACTTTTGCACTTGTATTAGTGTGGAAAAAACACTTTTTGCACTTGTGTTAGTGTTGAAAAACCACTTTTCGCACTTGTGTTAGTGTTGAAAAACCACTTTTCACACTTTTGTTAGTGTTGAAAAACCACTTTTCGCACTTGTGTTGGTGCAGGAAACCACTTTTGCACTTGTATTAGTGTGGAAAAAACACTTTTCGCACTTGTGTTAGTGTTGAAAAACCACTTTTCGCACTTGTGTTAGTGTTGAAAAACCACTTTTCGCACTTGAGTTAGTGTTGAAAAACCACTTTTCGCACTTGTGTTGGTGCAGGAAACCACTTTTGCACTTGTATTAGTGTGGAAAAAACACTTTTCGCACTTGTGTTAGTGTTGAAAAACCACTTTTCGCACTTGTGTTAGTGTTGAAAAACCACTTTTCGCACTTGTGTTAGTGTTGAAAAACCACTTTTCGCACTTGTGTTGGTGCAGGAAACCACTTTTGCACTTGTATTAGTGTGGAAAAAACACTTTTTGCACTTGTGATAGTGTTGAAAAACCACTTTTCGCACTTGTGTTAGTGTTGAAAAACCACTTTTTGCACTTGTGTTAGTGTTGAAAAACCACTTTTCGCACTTATGTTGGTGCAGGAAACCACTTTTGCACTTGTATTAGTGTGGAAAAAACACTTTTCGCACTTGTGTTCGTGTTGAAAAACCATTTTTCGCACTTGTGTTATTGTTGAAAAACCACTTTTCGCACTTGTGTTGGTGCAGGAAACCACTTTTGCACTTGTATTAGTGTGGAAAAAACACTTTTCGCACTTGTCTTAGTGTTGAAAAACCACTTTTCGCACTTGTGTTAGTGTTGAAAAACCACTTTTTGCACTTGTGTTAGTGTTGAAAAACCACTTTTCGCACTTATGTTGGTGCAGGAAACCACTTTTGCACTTGTATTAGTGTGGAAAAAACACTTTTTGCACTTGTGATAGTGTTGAAAAACCACTTTTCGCCCTTGTGTTAGTGTTGAAAAACCACTTTTCGCACTTGTGTTAGTGTTGAAAAACCACTTTTCGCACTTGTGTTGGTGCAGGAAACCACTTTTGCACTTGTATTAGTGTGGAAAAAACACTTTTTGCACTTGTGATAGTGTTGAAAAACCACTTTTAGCACTTGTGTTAGTGTTGAAAAACCACTTTTTGCACTTGTGTTAGTGTTGAAAAACCACTTTTCGCACTTGTGTTGGTGCAGGAAACCACTTTTGCACTTGTATTAGTGTGGAAAAAACACTTTTCGCACTTGTGTTAGTGTTGAAAAACCACTTTTCGCACTTGTGTTAGTGTTGAAAAACCACTTTTCGCACTTGTGTTAGTGTTGAAAAACCACTTTTCGCACTTGTGTTCGTGTTGAAAAACCACTTTTCGCACTTGTGTTGGTGCAGGAAACCACTTTTGCACTTGTATTAGTGTGGAAAAAACACTTTTTGCACTTGTGATAGTGTTGAAAAACCACTTTTCACACTTGTGTTAGTGTTGAAAAACCACTTTTCGCACTTGAGTTAGTGTTGAAAAACCACTTTTCGCACTTGTGTTGGTGCAGGAAACCACTTTTGCACTTGTATTAGTGTGGAAAAAATACTTTTCGCACTTGTGTTATTGTTGAAAAACCACTTTTCACACTTGTGTTAGTGTTGAAAAACCACTTTTCGCACTTGTGTTAGTGTTGAAAAACCACTTTTCGCACTTGTGTTGGTGCAGGAAACCACTTTTGCACTTGTATTAGTGTGGAAAAACACTTTTCGCACTTGTGTTAGTGTTGAAAAACCACTTTTCGCACTTGTGTTAGTGTTGAAAAACCACTTTTCGCACTTGTGTTAGTGTTGAAAAACCACTTTTCGCACTTGTGTTGGTGCAGGAAACCACTTTTGCACTTCTATTAGTGTGGAAAAAACACTTTTCGCACTTGTGTTAGTGTTGAAAAACCACTTTTCGCACTTCTGTTAGTGTTGAAAAACCACTTTTTGCACTTGTGTTAGTGTTGAAAAATCACTTTTCGCACTTGTGTTGGTGCAGGAAACCACTTTTGCACTTGTATTAGTGTGGAAAAAACACTTTTTGCACTTGTGTTAGTGTTGAAAAACCACTTTTCGCACTTGTGTTAGTGTTGAAAAACCACTTTTCGCACTTTTGTTAGTGTTGAAAAACCACTTTTCGCACTTGTGTTGGTGCAGGAAACCACTTTTGCACTTGTATTAGTGTGGAAAAAACACTTTTCGCACTTGTGTTAGTGTTGAAAAACCACTTTTGGCACTTGTGTTAGTGTTGAAAAACCACTTTTCGCACTTGAGTTCGTGTTGAAAAACCACTTTTCGCACTTGTGTTGGTGCAGGAAACCACTTTTGCACTTGTATTAGTGTGGAAAAAACACTTTTTGCACTTGTGTTAGTGTTGAAAAACCACTTTTCGCACTTGTGTTAGTGTTGAAAAACCACTTTTCGCACTTGTGTTAGTGTTGAAAAACCACTTTTCGCACTTGTGTTGGTGCAGGAAACCACTTTTGCACTTGTATTAGTGTGGAAAAAACACTTTTTGCACTTGTGATAGTGTTGAAAAACCACTTTTCGCACTTGTGTTAGTGTTGAAAAACCACTTTTCGCACTTGTGTTAGTGTTGAAAAACCACTTTTCGCACTTGTGTTGGTGCAGGAAACCACTTTTTCACTTGTATTAGTGTGGAAAAAACACTTTTCGCACTTGTGTTAGTGTTGAAAAACCACTTTTTTAGTGTTGAAAAACCACTTCTTTCGCACTTGTGTTAGTGTTGCAAAAAATACCCACTTTTCGCACTTGTGTTGGTGCAGGAAACCACTTTTGCACTTGTATTAGTGTGGAAAAAACACTTTTTGCACTTGTGATAGTGTTGAAAAAACCACTTTTCGCACTTGTGTTAGTGTTGAAAACCACTTTTCGCACTTGTGTTAGTGTTGAAAAACCACTTTTCGCACTTGTGTTGGTGCAGGAAACCACTTTTGCACTTGTATTAGTGTGGAAAAAAACACTTTTTGCACTTGTGTTAGTGTTGAAAAAACACTTTTCGCACTTGTGTGGAGTGTTGAAAAACCACTTTTCGCACTTGTGTTGGTGCAGGAAACCACTTTTTCACTTGTATTAGTGTGGAAAAAACACTTTTCCGCACTTGTGTTAGTGTAAAAAACCACTTTTCGCACTTGTGTTAGTGTTGAAAAAACCACTTTCGCACTTGTGTTGGTGCAGGAAACCACTTTTGCACTTGTATAAGTGTGGAAAAAACACTTTTTGCACTTGTGATTGTGTTGAAAAACCTCTTTTCGCACTTGTGTTAGTGTTGAAAAACCACTTTTCGCATTTGTGTTAGTGTTGAAAAACCACTTTTCGCATTTGTGTTGGTGCAGGAAACCACTTTTGCACTTGTATTAGTGTGGAAAAAACACTTTTCGCACTTGTGTTAGTGTTGAAAAACCACTTTCGCTCTTGTGTTAGTGTTGAAAAACCACTTTTCGCACTTGTGTTAGTGTTGAAAAACCACTTTTCGCACTTGTGTTGGTGCAGGAAACCACGTTTGCACTTGTATTAGTGTGGAAAAAAACACTTTTCGCACTTGTGTTAGTGTTGAAAAACCACTTTTTGCACTTGTGATAGTGTTGAAAAACCACTTTTCGCACTTGTGTTAGTGTTGAAAAACCACTTTTCGCACTTGTGTTAGTGTTTGAAAAACCACTTTTCGCACTTGTGTTAGTGTTGAAAAACCACTTTTCGCACTTGTGTTGGTGCAGGAAACCACTTTTGCACTTGTATTAGTGGGAAAAAAACACTTTTTGCACTTGTGATAGTGTTGAAAAACCACTTTTCGCACTTGTGTTAGTGTTGAAAAACCACTTTTCGCACTTGTGTTAGTGTTGAAAAACCACTTTTCGCAATTGTGTTAGTGCAGGAAACCACTTCTGCAGTTGTATTAGTGTGGAAAAAACACTTTTCGCACTTGTGTTAGTGTTGAAAAACCACTTTTCGCACTTGTGTTAGTGTTGAAAAACCACTTTTCGCACTTGTGTTAGTGTTGAAAAACCACTTTTCGCACTTGTGTTGGTGCAGGAAACCACTTTTGCACTTGTATTAGTGTGGAAAAAACACTTTTCGCACTTGTGTTAGTGTTGAAAAACCACTTTTCGCACTTGTGTTAGTGTTGAAAAACCACTTTTTGCACTTGTGTTGGTGCAGGAAACCACTTTTGCACTTGTATTAGTGTGGAAAACACACTTTTTGCACTTGTGTTAGTGTTGAAAAACCACTTTTCGCACTTATGTTGGTGCAGGAAACCACTTTTGCACTTGTATTAGTGTGGAAAAATCACTTTTTGCACTTGTGATAGTGTTGAAAAACCACTTTTCGCACTTGTGTTAGTGTTGAAAAACCACTTTTCGCACTTGTGTTAGTGTTGAAAAACCACTTTTTGCACTTTTGATAGTGTTGAAAAACCACTTTTCGCACTTATGTTAGTGTTGAAAAACCACTTTTCGCACTTGTATTGGTGCAGGAAACCACTTTTGCACTTGTATTAGTGTGGAAAAAACACTTTTCGCACTTGTGTTAGTGTTGAAAAACGACTTTTCGCACTTGTGTTAGTGTTGAAAACCACTTTTCGCACTTGTGTTGGTGCAGGAAACCACTTTTGCACTTGTATTAGTGTGGAAAAAACACTTTTCGCACTTGTGTTAGTGTTGAAAAACCACTTTTCGCACTTCTGTGAGTGTTGAAAAACCACTTTTTGCACTTGTGTTAGTGTTGAAAAATCACTTTTCGCACTTGTGTTGGTGCAGGAAACCACTTTTGCACTTGTATTAGTGTGGAAAAAACACTTTTCGCACTTGTGTTAGTGTTGAAAAACCACTTTTCGCACTTGTGTTAGTGTTGAAAAACCACTTTTCGCACTTGTGTTAGTGTTGAAAAACCACTTTTCGCACTTGTGTTGGTGCAGGAAACCACTTTTGCACTTGTATTAGTGTGGAAAAAACACTTTTCGCACTTGTGTTAGTGTTGAAAAACCACTTTTCGCACTTGTGTTAGTGTTGAAAAACCACTTTTCGCACTTGAGTTAGTGTTGAAAAACCACTTTTCGCACTTGTGTTGGTGCAGGAAACCACTTTTGCACTTGTATTAGTGTGGAAAAAACACTTTTCGCACTTGTGTTAGTGTTGAAAAACCACTTTTCGCACTTGTGTTAGTGTTGAAAAACCACTTTTCGCACTTGTGTTAGTGTTGAAAAACCACTTTTCGCACTTGTGTTGGTGCAGGAAACCACTTTTGCACTTGTATTAGTGTGGAAAAAACACTTTTTGCACTTGTGACAGTGTTGAAAAACCACTTTTCGCACTTGTGTTAGTGTTGAAAAACCACTTTTCGCACTTGTGTTAGTGTTGAAAAACCACTTTTGGCACTTGTGTTGGTGCAGGAAACCACTTTTTCACTTGTATTAGTGTGGAAAAAACACTTTTCGCACTTGTGTTAGTGTTGGAAAAACCACTTTTCGCACTTGTGTTAGTGTTGAAAAACCACTTTTCGCACTTGTGTTGGTGCAGGAAACCACTTTTGCACTTGTATAAGTGTGGAAAAAACACTTTTTGCACTTGTGATTGTGTTGAAAAACCTCTTTTCGCACTTGTGTTAGTGTTGAAAAACCACTTTTCGCATTTGTGTTAGTGTTGAAAAACCACTTTTCGCATTTGTGTTGGTGCAGGAAACCACTTTTGCACTTGTGTTAGTGTTGAAAAACCACTTTTCGCTCTTGTGTTAGTGTTGAAAAACCACTTTTCGCACTTGTGTTAGTGTTGAAAAACCACTTTTCGCACTTGTGTTGGTGCAGGAAACCACTTTTGCACTTGTATTAGTGTGGAAAAAACACTTTTCGCACTTGTGTTAGTGTTGAAAAACCACTTTTCGCACTTGTGTTAGTGTTGAAAAACCACGTTTCGCACTTGAGTTAGTGTTGAAAAACCACTTTTCGCACTTGTGTTGGTGCAGGAAACCACTTTTGCACTTGTATTAGTGTGGAAAAAACACTTTTCGCACTTGTGTTAGTGTTGAAAAACCACTTTTCGCACTTGTGTTAGTGTTGAAAAACCACTTTTCGCACTTGTGTTAGTGTTGAAAAACCACTTTTCACACTTGTGTTGGTGCAGGAAACCACTTTTGCACTTGTATTAGTGTGGAAAAAACACTTTTTGCACTTGTGATAGTGTTGAAAAACCACTTTTCGCACTTGTGTTAGTGTTGAAAAACCACTTTTCGCACTTATGTTAGTGTTGAAAAACCACTTTTGGCACTTGTGTTGGTGCAGGAAACCACTTTTTCACTTGTATTAGTGTGGAAAAAACACTTTTCGCACTTGTGTTAGTGTTGAAAAACCACTTTTCGCACTTATGTTAGTGTTGAAAAACCACTTTTCGCACTTGTGTTGGTGCAGGAAACCACTTTTGCACTTGTATAAGTGTGGAAAAAACACTTTTTGCACTTGTGATTGTGTTGAAAAACCTCTTTTCGCACTTGTGTTAGTGTTGAAAAACCACTTTTCGCATTTGTGTTAGTGTTGAAAAACCACTTTTCGCATTTGTGTTGGTGCAGGAAACCACTTTTGCACTTGTATTAGTGTGGAAAAAACACTTTTCGCACTTGTGTTAGTGTTGAAAAACCACTTTTCGCTCTTGTGTTAGTGTTGAAAAACCACTTTTCGCACTTGTGTTAGTGTTGAAAAACCACTTTTCGCACTTGTGTTGGTGCAGGAAACCACTTTTGCACTTGTATTAGTGTGGAAAAAACACTTTTCGCACTTGTGTTAGTGTTGAAAAACCACTTTTTGCACTTGTGTTGGTGCAGGAAACCACTTTTGCACTTGTATTAGTGTGGAAAAAACACTTTTCGCACTTGTGTTAGTGTTGAAAAACCACTTTTTGCACTTGTGATAGTGTTGAAAAACCACTTTTCGCACTTGTGTTAGTGTTGAAAAACCACTTTTCGCACTTGTGTTAGTGTTGAAAAACCACTTTTCGCACTTGTGTTAGTGTTGAAAAACCACTTTTCGCACTTGTGTTGGTGCAGGAAACCACTTTTGCACTTGTATTACTGGGAAAAAAACACTTTTTGCACTTGTGATAGTGTTGAAAAACCACTTTTCGCACTTGTGTTAGTGTTGAAAAACCACTTTTCGCACTTGTGTTAGTGTTGAAAAACCACTTTTCGCAATTGTGTTAGTGCAGGAAACCACTTCTGCAGTTGTATTAGTGTGGAAAAAACACTTTTCGCACTTGTGTTAGTGTTGAAAAACCACTTTTCGCACTTGTGTTAGTGTTGAAAAACCACTTTTCGCACTTGTGTTAGTGTTGAAAAACCACTTTTCGCACTTGTGTTGGTGCAGGAAACCACTTTTGCACTTGTATTAGTGTTGAAAAACCACTTTTTGCACTTGTGTTAGTGTTGAAAAACCACTTTTCGCTCTTGTGTTAGTGTTGAAAAACCACTTTTCGCACTTGTGTTAGTGTTGAAAAACCACTTTTTGCACTTGTGTTAGTGTTGAAAAACCACTTTTCGCTCTTGTGTTAGTGTTGAAAAACCACTTTTCGCACTTGTGTTAGTGTTGAAAAACCACTTTTCGCACTTGTGTTAGTGTTGAAAAACCACTTTTGGCACTTGTGTTGGTGCAGGAAACCACTTTTTCACTTGTATTAGTGTGGAAAAAACACTTTTCGCACTTGTGTTAGTGTTGAAAAACCACTTTTCGCACTTGTGTTAGTGTTGAAAAACCACTTTTTGCACTTGTGTTGGTGCAGGAAACCACTTTTGCACTTGTATTAGTGTGGAAAACACACTTTTTGCACTTGTGTTAGTGTTGAAAAACCACTTTTTGCACTTATGTTGGTGCAGGAAACCACTTTTGCACTTGTATTAGTGTGGAAAAAACACTTTTTGCACTTTTGATAGTGTTGAAAAACCACTTTTCGCACTTATGTTAGTGTTGAAAAACCACTTTTCGCACTTGTGTTGGTGCAGGAAACCACTTTTGCACTTGTATTAGTGTGGAAAAAACACTTTTCGCACTTGTGTTAGTGTTGAAAAACGACTTTTCGCACTTGTGTTAGTGTTGAAAAACCACTTTTCGCACTTGTGTTGGTGCAGGAAACCACTTTTGCACTTGTATTAGTGTGGAAAAAACACTTTTCGCACTTGTGTTAGTGTTGAAAAACCACTTTTCGCACTTCTGTGAGTGTTGAAAAACCACTTTTTGCACTTGTGTTAGTGTTGAAAAATCACTTTTCGCACTTGTGTTGGTGCAGGAAACCACTTTTGCACTTGTATTAGTGTGGAAAAAACACTTTTCGCACTTGTGTTAGTGTTGAAAAACCACTTTTCGCACTTGTGTTAGTGTTGAAAAACGACTTTTCGCACTTGTGTTAGTGTTGAAAAACCACTTTTCGCACTTGTGTTGGTGCAGGAAACCACTTTTGCACTTGTATTAGTGTGGAAAAAACACTTTTCGCACTTGTGTTAGTGTTGAAAAACCACTTTTCGCACTTGTGTTAGTGTTGAAAAACCACTTTTCGCACTTGAGTTAGTGTTGAAAAACCACTTTTCGCACTTGTGTTGGTGCAGGAAACCACTTTTGCACTTGTATTAGTGTGGAAAAAACACTTTTCGCACTTGTGTTAGTGTTGAAAAACCACTTTTCGCACTTGTGTTAGTGTTGAAAAACCACTTTTCGCACTTGTGTTAGTGTTGAAAAACCACTTTTCGCACTTGTGTTGGTGCAGGAAACCACTTTTGCACTTGTATTAGTGTGGAAAAAACACTTTTTGCACTTGTGATAGTGTTGAAAAACCACTTTTCGCACTTGTGTTAGTGTTGAAAAACCACTTTTCGCACTTGTGTTAGTGTTGAAAAACCACTTTTGGCACTTGTGTTGGTGCAGGAAACCACTTTTTCACTTGTATTAGTGTGGAAAAAACACTTTTCGCACTTGTGTTAGTGTTGAAAAACCACTTTTCGCACTTGTGTTAGTGTTGAAAAACCACTTTTCGCACTTGTGTTGGTGCAGGAAACCACTTTTGCACTTGTATAAGTGTGGAAAAAACACTTTTTGCACTTGTGATTGTGTTGAAAAACCTCTTTTCGCACTTGTGTTAGTGTTGAAAAACCACTTTTCGCATTTGTGTTAGTGTTGAAAAACCACTTTTCGCATTTGTGTTGGTGCAGGAAACCACTTTTGCACTTGTATTAGTGTGGAAAAAACACTTTTCGCACTTGTGTTAGTGTTGAAAAACCACTTTTCGCTCTTGTGTTAGTGTTGAAAAACCACTTTTCGCACTTGTGTTAGTGTTGAAAAACCACTTTTCGCACTTGTGTTGGTGCAGGAAACCACTTTTGCACTTGTATTAGTGTGGAAAAAACACTTTTCGCACTTGTGTTAGTGTTGAAAAACCACTTTTCGCACTTGTGTTAGTGTTGAAAAACCACTTTTCGCACTTGAGTTAGTGTTGAAAAACCACTTTTCGCACTTGTGTTGGTGCAGGAAACCACTTTTGCACTTGTATTAGTGTGGAAAAAACACTTTTCGCACTTGTGTTAGTGTTGAAAAACCACTTTTCGCACTTGTGTTAGTGTTGAAAAACCACTTTTCGCACTTGTGTTAGTGTTGAAAAACCACTTTTCGCACTTGTGTTAGTGTTGAAAAACCACTTTTCGCACTTGTGTTGGTGCAGGAAACCACTTTTGCACTTGTATTAGTGTGGAAAAAACACTTTTCGCACTTGTGTTAGTGTTGAAAAACCACTTTTCGCTCTTGTGTTAGTGTTGAAAAACCACTTTTCGCACTTGTGTTAGTGTTGAAAAACCACTTTTCGCACTTGTGTTGGTGCAGGAAACCACTTTTGCACTTGTATTAGTGTGGGAAAAACACTTTTCGCACTTGTGTTAGTGTTGAAAAACCACTTTTCGCACTTGTGTTAGTGTTGAAAAACCACTTTTTGCACTAGAGTTAGTGTTGAAAAACCACTTTTCGCACTTGTGTTGGTGCAGGAAACCACTTTTGCACTTGTATTAGTGTGGAAAAAACACTTTTCGCACTTGTGTTAGTGTTGAAAAACCACTTTTCGCACTTGTGTTAGTGTTGAAAAAACACTTTTCGCACTTGTGTTAGTGTTGAAAAACCACTTTTCGCACTTGTGTTGGTGCAGGAAACCACTTTTGCACTTGTATAAGTGTGGAAAAAACACTTTTTGCACTTGTGATTGTGTTGAAAAACCTCTTTTCGCACTTGTGTTAGTGTTGAAAAACCACTTTTCGCATTTGTGTTAGTGTTGAAAAACCACTTTTCGCATTTGTGTTGGTGCAGGAAACCACTTTTGCACTTGTATTAGTGTGGAGAAAACACTTTTCGCACTTGTGTTAGTGTTGAAAAACCACTTTTCGCTCTTGTGTTAGTGTTGAAAAACCACTTTTCGCACTTGTGTTAGTGTTGAAAAACCACTTTTCGCACTTGTGTTGGTGCAGGAAACCACTTTTGCACTTGTATTAGTGTGGAAAAAACACTTTTCGCACTTGTGTTAGTGTTGAAAAACCACTTTTCGCACTTGTGTTGGTGCAGGAAACCACTTTTGCACTTGTATTAGTGTTGAAAAACCACTTTTTGCACTTGTGTTAGTGTTGAAAAACCACTTTTCGCTCTTGTGTTAGTGTTGAAAAACCACTTTTCGCACTTGTGTTAGTGTTGAAAAACCACTTTTTGCACTTGTGTTAGTGTTGAAAAACCACTTTTCGCTCTTGTGTTAGTGTTGAAAAACCACTTTTCGCACTTGTGTTAGTGTTGAAAAACCACTTTTCGCACTTGTGTTAGTGTTGAAAAACCACTTTTGGCACTTGTGTTGGTGCAGGAAACCACTTTTTCACTTGTATTAGTGTGGAAAAAACACTTTTCGCACTTGTGTTAGTGTTGAAAAACCACTTTTCGCACTTGTGTTAGTGTTGAAAAACCACTTTTTGCACTTGTGTTGGTGCAGGAAACCACTTTTGCACTTGTATTAGTGTGGAAAACACACTTTTTGCACTTGTGTTAGTGTTGAAAAACCACTTTTCGCACTTGTGTTAGTGTTGAAAAACGACTTTTCGCACTTGTGTTAGTGTTGAAAAACCACTTTTCGCACTTGTGTTGGTGCAGGAAACCACTTTTGCACTTGTATTAGTGTGGAAAAAACACTTTTCGCACTTGTGTTAGTGTTGAAAAACCACTTTTCGCACTTGTGTTAGTGTTGAAAAACCACTTTTCGCACTTGAGTTAGTGTTGAAAAACCACTTTTCGCACTTGTGTTGGTGCAGGAAACCACTTTTGCACTTGTATTAGTGTGGAAAAAACACTTTTCGCACTTGTGTTAGTGTTGAAAAACCACTTTTCGCACTTGTGTTAGTGTTGAAAAACCACTTTTCGCACTTGTGTTAGTGTTGAAAAACCACTTTTCGCACTTGTGTTGGTGCAGGAAACCACTTTTGCACTTGTATTAGTGTGGAAAAAACACTTTTTGCACTTGTGATAGTGTTGAAAAACCACTTTTCGCACTTGTGTTAGTGTTGAAAAACCACTTTTCGCACTTGTGTTAGTGTTGAAAAACCACTTTTGGCACTTGTGTTGGTGCAGGAAACCACTTTTTCACTTGTATTAGTGTGGAAAAAACACTTTTCGCACTTGTGTTAGTGTTGAAAAACCACTTTTCGCACTTGTGTTAGTGTTGAAAAACCACTTTTCGCACTTGTGTTGGTGCAGGAAACCACTTTTGCACTTGTATAAGTGTGGAAAAAACACTTTTTGCACTTGTGATTGTGTTGAAAAACCTCTTTTCGCACTTGTGTTAGTGTTGAAAAACCACTTTTCGCATTTGTGTTAGTGTTGAAAAACCACTTTTCGCATTTGTGTTGGTGCAGGAAACCACTTTTGCACTTGTATTAGTGTGGAAAAAACACTTTTCGCACTTGTGTTAGTGTTGAAAAACCACTTTTCGCTCTTGTGTTAGTGTTGAAAAACCACTTTTCGCACTTGTGTTAGTGTTGAAAAACCACTTTTCGCACTTGTGTTGGTGCAGGAAACCACTTTTGCACTTGTATTAGTGTGGAAAAAACACTTTTCGCACTTGTGTTAGTGTTGAAAAACCACTTTTCGCACTTGTGTTAGTGTTGAAAAACCACTTTTCGCACTTGAGTTAGTGTTGAAAAACCACTTTTCGCACTTGTGTTGGTGCAGGAAACCACTTTTGCACTTGTATTAGTGTGGAAAAAACACTTTTCGCACTTGTGTTAGTGTTGAAAAACCACTTTTCGCACTTGTGTTAGTGTTGAAAAACCACTTTTCGCACTTGTGTTAGTGTTGAAAAACCACTTTTCGCACTTGTGTTAGTGTTGAAAAACCACTTTTCGCACTTGTGTTGGTGCAGGAAACCACTTTTGCACTTGTATTAGTGTGGAAAAAACACTTTTCGCACTTGTGTTAGTGTTGAAAAACCACTTTTCGCTCTTGTGTTAGTGTTGAAAAACCACTTTTCGCACTTGTGTTAGTGTTGAAAAACCACTTTTCGCACTTGTGTTGGTGCAGGAAACCACTTTTGCACTTGTATTAGTGTGGGAAAAACACTTTTCGCACTTGTGTTAGTGTTGAAAAACCACTTTTCGCACTTGTGTTAGTGTTGAAAAACCACTTTTTGCACTAGAGTTAGTGTTGAAAAACCACTTTTCGCACTTGTGTTGGTGCAGGAAACCACTTTTGCACTTGTATTAGTGTGGAAAAAACACTTTTCGCACTTGTGTTAGTGTTGAAAAACCACTTTTCGCACTTGTGTTAGTGTTGAAAAAACACTTTTCGCACTTGTGTTAGTGTTGAAAAACCACTTTTCGCACTTGTGTTGGTGCAGGAAACCACTTTTGCACTTGTATAAGTGTGGAAAAAACACTTTTTGCACTTGTGATTGTGTTGAAAAACCTCTTTTCGCACTTGTGTTAGTGTTGAAAAACCACTTTTCGCATTTGTGTTAGTGTTGAAAAACCACTTTTCGCATTTGTGTTGGTGCAGGAAACCACTTTTGCACTTGTATTAGTGTGGAGAAAACACTTTTCGCACTTGTGTTAGTGTTGAAAAACCACTTTTCGCTCTTGTGTTAGTGTTGAAAAACCACTTTTCGCACTTGTGTTAGTGTTGAAAAACCACTTTTCGCACTTGTGTTGGTGCAGGAAACCACTTTTGCACTTGTATTAGTGTGGAAAAAACACTTTTCGCACTTGTGTTAGTGTTGAAAAACCACTTTTCGCACTTGTGTTGGTGCAGGAAACCACTTTTGCACTTGTATTAGTGTTGAAAAACCACTTTTTGCACTTGTGTTAGTGTTGAAAAACCACTTTTCGCTCTTGTGTTAGTGTTGAAAAACCACTTTTCGCACTTGTGTTAGTGTTGAAAAACCACTTTTTGCACTTGTGTTAGTGTTGAAAAACCACTTTTCGCTCTTGTGTTAGTGTTGAAAAACCACTTTTCGCACTTGTGTTAGTGTTGAAAAACCACTTTTCGCACTTGTGTTAGTGTTGAAAAACCACTTTTGGCACTTGTGTTGGTGCAGGAAACCACTTTTTCACTTGTATTAGTGTGGAAAAAACACTTTTCGCACTTGTGTTAGTGTTGAAAAACCACTTTTCGCACTTGTGTTAGTGTTGAAAAACCACTTTTTGCACTTGTGTTGGTGCAGGAAACCACTTTTGCACTTGTATTAGTGTGGAAAACACACTTTTTGCACTTGTGTTAGTGTTGAAAAACCACTTTTTGCACTTATGTTGGTGCAGGAAACCACTTTTGCACTTGTATTCGTGTGGAAAAAACACTTTTTGCACTTTTGATAGTGTTGAAAAACCACTTTTCGCACTTATGTTAGTGTTGAAAAACCACTTTTCGCACTTGTGTTGGTGCAGGAAACCACTTTTGCACTTGTATTAGTGTGGAAAAAACACTTTTCGCACTTGTGTTAGTGTTGAAAAACGACTTTTCGCACTTGTGTTAGTGTTGAAAAACCACTTTTCGCACTTGTGTTGGTGCAGGAAACCACTTTTGCACTTGTATTAGTGTGGAAAAAACACTTTTCGCACTTGTGTTAGTGTTGAAAAACCACTTTTCGCACTTCTGTGAGTGTTGAAAAACCACTTTTTGCACTTGTGTTAGTGTTGAAAAATCACTTTTCGCACTTGTGTTGGTGCAGGAAACCACTTTTGCACTTGTATTAGTGTGGAAAAAACACTTTTCGCACTTGTGTTAGTGTTGAAAAACCACTTTTCGCACTTGTGTTAGTGTTGAAAAACCACTTTTCGCACTTGTGTTAGTGTTGAAAAACCACTTTTTGCACTTGTGTTGGTGCAGGAAACCACTTTTGCACTTGTATTAGTGTGGAAAAAACACTTTTCGCACTTGTGTTAGTGTTGAAAAACCACTTTTCGCACTTGTGTTAGTGTTGAAAAACCACTTTTCGCACTTGAGTTAGTGTTGAAAAACCACTTTTCGCACTTGTGTTGGTGCAGGAAACCACTTTTGCACTTGTATTAGTGTGGAAAAAACACTTTTCGCACTTGTGTTAGTGTTGAAAAACCACTTTTCGCACTTGTGTTAGTGTTGAAAAACCACTTTTCGCACTTGTGTTAGTGTTGAAAAACCACTTTTCGCACTTGTGTTGGTGCAGGAAACCACTTTTGCACTTGTATTAGTGTGGAAAAAACACTTTTTGCACTTGTGATAGTGTTGAAAAACCACTTTTCGCACTTGTGTTAGTGTTGAAAAACCACTTTTCGCACTTGTGTTAGTGTTGAAAAACCACTTTTGGCACTTGTGTTGGTGCAGGAAACCACTTTTTCACTTGTATTAGTGTGGAAAAAACACTTTTCGCACTTGTGTTAGTGTTGAAAAACCACTTTTCGCACTTGTGTTAGTGTTGAAAAACCACTTTTCGCACTTGTGTTGGTGCAGGAAACCACTTTTGCACTTGTATAAGTGTGGAAAAAACACTTTTTGCACTTGTGATTGTGTTGAAAAACCTCTTTTCGCACTTGTGTTAGTGTTGAAAAACCACTTTTCGCATTTGTGTTAGTGTTGAAAAACCACTTTTCGCTTTTGTGTTGGTGCAGGAAACCACTTTTGCACTTGTATTAGTGTGGAAAAAACACTTTTCGCACTTGTGTTAGTGTTGAAAAACCACTTTTCGCTCTTGTGTTAGTGTTGAAAAACCACTTTTCGCACTTGTGTTAGTGTTGAAAAACCACTTTTCGCACTTGTGTTGGTGCAGGAAACCACTTTTGCACTTGTATTAGTGTGGAAAAAACACTTTTCGCACTTGTGTTAGTGTTGAAAAACCACTTTTCGCACTTGTGTTAGTGTTGAAAAACCACTTTTCGCACTTGTGTTAGTGTTGAAAAACCACTTTTCGCACTTGAGTTAGTGTTGAAAAACCACTTTTCGCACTTGTGTTGGTGCAGGAAACCACTTTTGCACTTGTATTAGTGTGGAAAAAACACTTTTCGCACTTGTGTTAGTGTTGAAAAACCACTTTTCGCACTTGTGTTAGTGTTGAAAAACCACTTTTCGCACTTGTGTTAGTGTTGAAAAACCACTTTTCGCACTTGTGTTAGTGTTGAAAAACCACTTTTCGCACTTGTGTTGGTGCAGGAAACCACTTTTGCACTTGTATTAGTGTGGAAAAAACACTTTTCGCACTTGTGTTAGTGTTGAAAAACCACTTTTCGCTCTTGTGTTAGTGTTGAAAAACCACTTTTCGCACTTGTGTTAGTGTTGAAAAACCACTTTTCGCACTTGTGTTGGTGCAGGAAACCACTTTTGCACTTGTATTAGTGTGGAAAAAACACTTTTCGCACTTGTGTTAGTGTTGAAAAACCACTTTTCGCACTTGTGTTAGTGTTGAAAAACCACTTTTTGCACTTGAGTTAGTGTTGAAAAACCACTTTTTGCACTTGTGTTGGTGCAGGAAACCACTTTTGCACTTGTATTAGTGTGGAAAAAACACTTTTCGCACTTGTGTTAGTGTTGAAAAACCACTTTTCGCACTTGTGTTAGTGTTGAAAAACCACTTTTCGCACTTGTGTTAGTGTTGAAAAACCACTTTTCGCACTTGTGTTGGTGCAGGAAACCACTTTTGCACTTGTATAAGTGTGGAAAAAACACTTTTTGCACTTGTGATTGTGTTGAAAAACCTCTTTTCGCACTTGTGTTAGTGTTGAAAAACCACTTTTCGCATTTGTGTTAGTGTTGAAAAACCACTTTTCGCATTTGTGTTGGTGCAGGAAACCACTTTTGCACTTGTATTAGTGTGGAAAAAACACTTTTCGCACTTGTGTTAGTGTTGAAAAACCACTTTTCGCTCTTGTGTTAGTGTTGAAAAACCACTTTTCGCACTTGTGTTAGTGTTGAAAAACCACTTTTCGCACTTGTGTTGGTGCAGGAAACCACTTTTGCACTTGTATTAGTGTGGAAAAAACACTTTTCGCACTTGTGTTAGTGTTGAAAAACCACTTTTCGCACTTGTGTTAGTGTTGAAAAACCACTTTTCGCACTTCAGTTAGTGTTGAAAAACCACTTTTCGCACTTGTGTTGGTGCAGGAAACCACTTTTGCACTTGTGTTAGTGTGGAAAAAACACTTTTCGCACTTGTGTTAGTGTTGAAAAACCACTTTTCGCACTTGTGTTAGTGTTGAAAAACCACTTTTCGCACTTGTGTTAGTGTTGAAAAACCACTTTTCGCACTTGTGTTGGTGCAGGAAACCACTTTTGCACTTGTATTAGTGTGGAAAAAACACTTTTTGCACTTGTGATAGTGTTGAAAAACCACTTTTCGCACTTGTGTTAGTGTTGAAAAACCACTTTTCGCACTTGTGTTAGTGTTGAAAAACCACTTTTGGCACTTGTGTTGGTGCAGGAAACCACTTTTTCACTTGTATTAGTGTGGAAAAAACACTTTTCGCACTTGTGTTAGTGTTGAAAAACCACTTTTCGCACTTGTGTTAGTGTTGAAAAACCACTTTTCGCACTTGTGTTGGTGCAGGAAACCACTTTTGCACTTGTATAAGTGTGGAAAAAACACTTTTTGCACTTGTGATTGTGTTGAAAAACCTCTTTTCGCACTTGTGTTAGTGTTGAAAAACCACTTTTCACATTTGTGTTAGTGTTGAAAAACCACTTTTCGCATTTGTGTTGGTGCAGGAAACCACTTTTGCACTTGTATTAGTGTGGAAAAAACACTTTTCGCACTTGTGTTAGTGTTGAAAAACCACTTTTCGCTCTTGTGTTAGTGTTGAAAAACCACTTTTCGCACTTGTGTTAGTGTTGAAAAACCACTTTTCGCACTTGTGTTGGTGCAGGAAACCACTTTTGCACTTGTATTAGTGTGGAAAAAACACTTTTCGCACTTGTGTTAGTGTTGAAAAACCACTTTTCGCACTTGTGTTAGTGTTGAAAAACCACTTTTCGCACTTGTGTTAGTGTTGAAAAACCACTTTTTACACTTGTGTTGGTGCAGGAAACCACTTTTGCACTTGTATTAGTGTGGAAAAAACACTTTTCGCACTTGTGTTAGTGTTGAAAAACCACTTTTTGCACTTGTGATAGTGTTGAAAAACCACTTTTCGCACTTGTGTTAGTGTTGAAAAACCACTTTTCGCACTTGTGTTGGTGCAGGAAACCACTTTTGCACTTGTATTAGTGTGGAAAAAACACTTTTCGCACTTGTGTTAGTGTTGAAAAACCACTTTTCGCACTTGTGTTAGT
Source organism: Myxine glutinosa (assembly GCF_964187855.1). Taxonomy (NCBI): domain Eukaryota; kingdom Metazoa; phylum Chordata; class Myxini; order Myxiniformes; family Myxinidae; genus Myxine; species Myxine glutinosa. The sequence goes on from NW_027616587.1 coordinate 103,114, forward strand.
GTTGAAAAACCACTTTTCGCACTTGAGTTAGTGTTGAAAAACCACTTTTCGCACTTGTGTTGGTGCAGGAAACCACTTTTGCACTTGTATTAGTGTTGAAAAACCACTTTTCGCTCTTGTGTTAGTGTTGAAAAACCACTTTTCGCACTTGTGTTAGTGTTGAAAAACCACTTTTCGCACTTGTGTTGGTGCAGGAAACCACTTTTGCACTTGTATTAGTGTGGAAAAAACACTTTTCGCACTTGTGTTAGTGTTGAAAAACCACTTTTCGCACTTGTGTTAGTGTTGAAAAACCACTTTTCGCACTTGAGTTAGTGTTGAAAAACCACTGTTCGCACTTGTGTTGGTGCAGGAAACCACTTTTGCACTTGTATTAGTGTGGAAAAAACACTTTTCGCACTTGTGTTAGTGTTGAAAAACCACTTTTCGCACTTGTGTTAGTGTTGAAAAACCACTTTTCGCACTTGTGTTAGTGTTGAAAAACCACTTTTCGCACTTGTGTTAGTGTTGAAAAACCACTTTTTGCACTTGTGTTAGTGTTGAAAAACCACTTTTCGCTCTTGTGTTAGTGTTGAAAAACCACTTTTCGCACTTGTGTTAGTGTTGAAAAACCACTTTTCGCACTTGTGTTAGTGTTGAAAAACCACTTTTGGCACTTGTGTTGGTGCAGGAAACCACTTTTTCACTTGTATTAGTGTGGAAAAAACACTTTTCGCACTTGTGTTAGTGTTGAAAAACCACTTTTCGCACTTGTGTTAGTGTTGAAAAACCACTTTTTGCACTTGTGTTGGTGCAGGAAACCACTTTTGCACTTGTATTAGTGTGGAAAACACACTTTTTGCACTTGTGTTAGTGTTGAAAAACCACTTTTTGCACTTATGTTGGTGCAGGAAACCACTTTTGCACTTGTATTAGTGTGGAAAAAACACTTTTTGCACTTTTGATAGTGTTGAAAAACCACTTTTCGCACTTATGTTAGTGTTGAAAAACCACTTTTCGCACTTGTGTTGGTGCAGGAAACCACTTTTGCACTTGTATTAGTGTGGAAAAAACACTTTTCGCACTTGTGTTAGTGTTGAAAAACGACTTTTCGCACTTGTGTTAGTGTTGAAAAACCACTTTTCGCACTTGTGTTGGTGCAGGAAACCACTTTTGCACTTGTATTAGTGTGGAAAAAACACTTTTCGCTCTTGTGTTAGTGTTGAAAAACCACTTTTCGCACTTGTGTTAGTGTTGAAAAACCACTTTTCGCACTTGTGTTGGTGCAGGAAACCACTTTTGCACTTGTATTAGTGTGGAAAAAACACTTTTCGCACTTGTGTTAGTGTTGAAAAACCACTTTTTGCACTTGTGTTGGTGCAGGAAACCACTTTTGCACTTGTATTAGTGTGGAAAAAACACTTTTCGCACTTGTGTTAGTGTTGAAAAACCACTTTTTGCACTTGTGATAGTGTTGAAAAACCACTTTTCGCACTTGTGTTAGTGTTGAAAAACCACTTTTCGCACTTGTGTTAGTGTTGAAAAACCACTTTTCGCACTTGTGTTAGTGTTGAAAAACCACTTTTCGCACTTGTGTTGGTGCAGGAAACCACTTTTGCACTTGTATTACTGGGAAAAAAACACTTTTTGCACTTGTGATAGTGTTGAAAAACCACTTTTCGCACTTGTGTTAGTGTTGAAAAACCACTTTTCGCACTTGTGTTAGTGTTGAAAAACCACTTTTCGCAATTGTGTTAGTGCAGGAAACCACTTCTGCAGTTGTATTAGTGTGGAAAAAACACTTTTCGCACTTGTGTTAGTGTTGAAAAACCACTTTTCGCACTTGTGTTAGTGTTGAAAAACCACTTTTCGCACTTGTGTTAGTGTTGAAAAACCACTTTTCGCACTTGTGTTGGTGCAGGAAACCACTTTTGCACTTGTATTAGTGTTGAAAAACCACTTTTTGCACTTGTGTTAGTGTTGAAAAACCACTTTTCGCTCTTGTGTTAGTGTTGAAAAACCACTTTTCGCACTTGTGTTAGTGTTGAAAAACCACTTTTTGCACTTGTGTTAGTGTTGAAAAACCACTTTTCGCTCTTGTGTTAGTGTTGAAAAACCACTTTTCGCACTTGTGTTAGTGTTGAAAAACCACTTTTGGCACTTGTGTTGGTGCAGGAAACCACTTTTTCACTTGTATTAGTGTGGAAAAAACACTTTTCGCACTTGTGTTAGTGTTGAAAAACCACTTTTCGCACTTGTGTTAGTGTTGAAAAACCACTTTTTGCACTTGTGTTGGTGCAGGAAACCACTTTTGCACTTGTATTAGTGTGGAAAACACACTTTTTGCACTTGTGTTAGTGTTGAAAAACCACTTTTTGCACTTATGTTGGTGCAGGAAACCACTTTTGCACTTGTATTAGTGTGGAAAAAACACTTTTTGCACTTTTGATAGTGTTGAAAAACCACTTTTCGCACTTATGTTAGTGTTGAAAAACCACTTTTCGCACTTGTGTTGGTGCAGGAAACCACTTTTGCACTTGTATTAGTGTGGAAAAAACACTTTTCGCACTTGTGTTAGTGTTGAAAAACGACTTTTCGCACTTGTGTTAGTGTTGAAAAACCACTTTTCGCACTTGTGTTGGTGCAGGAAACCACTTTTGCACTTGTATTAGTGTGGAAAAAACACTTTTCGCACTTGTGTTAGTGTTGAAAAACCACTTTTCGCACTTCTGTGAGTGTTGAAAAACCACTTTTTGCACTTGTGTTAGTGTTGAAAAATCACTTTTCGCACTTGTGTTGGTGCAGGAAACCACTTTTGCACTTGTATTAGTGTGGAAAAAACACTTTTCGCACTTGTGTTAGTGTTGAAAAACCACTTTTCGCACTTGTGTTAGTGTTGAAAAACGACTTTTCGCACTTGTGTTAGTGTTGAAAAACCACTTTTCGCACTTGTGTTGGTGCAGGAAACCACTTTTGCACTTGTATTAGTGTGGAAAAAACACTTTTCGCACTTGTGTTAGTGTTGAAAAACCACTTTTCGCACTTGTGTTAGTGTTGAAAAACCACTTTTCGCACTTGAGTTAGTGTTGAAAAACCACTTTTCGCACTTGTGTTGGTGCAGGAAACCACTTTTGCACTTGTATTAGTGTGGAAAAAACACTTTTCGCACTTGTGTTAGTGTTGAAAAACCACTTTTCGCACTTGTGTTAGTGTTGAAAAACCACTTTTCGCACTTGTGTTAGTGTTGAAAAACCACTTTTCGCACTTGTGTTGGTGCAGGAAACCACTTTTGCACTTGTATTAGTGTGGAAAAAACACTTTTTGCACTTGTGATAGTGTTGAAAAACCACTTTTCGCACTTGTGTTAGTGTTGAAAAACCACTTTTCGCACTTGTGTTAGTGTTGAAAAACCACTTTTGGCACTTGTGTTGGTGCAGGAAACCACTTTTTCACTTGTATTAGTGTGGAAAAAACACTTTTCGCACTTGTGTTAGTGTTGAAAAACCACTTTTCGCACTTGTGTTAGTGTTGAAAAACCACTTTTCGCACTTGTGTTGGTGCAGGAAACCACTTTTGCACTTGTATAAGTGTGGAAAAAACACTTTTTGCACTTGTGATTGTGTTGAAAAACCTCTTTTCGCACTTGTGTTAGTGTTGAAAAACCACTTTTCGCATTTGTGTTAGTGTTGAAAAACCACTTTTCGCATTTGTGTTGGTGCAGGAAACCACTTTTGCACTTGTATTAGTGTGGAAAAAACACTTTTCGCACTTGTGTTAGTGTTGAAAAACCACTTTTCGCTCTTGTGTTAGTGTTGAAAAACCACTTTTCGCACTTGTGTTAGTGTTGAAAAACCACTTTTCGCACTTGTGTTGGTGCAGGAAACCACTTTTGCACTTGTATTAGTGTGGAAAAAACACTTTTCGCACTTGTGTTAGTGTTGAAAAACCACTTTTCGCACTTGTGTTAGTGTTGAAAAACCACTTTTCGCACTTGAGTTAGTGTTGAAAAACCACTTTTCGCACTTGTGTTGGTGCAGGAAACCACTTTTGCACTTGTATTAGTGTGGAAAAAACACTTTTCGCACTTGTGTTAGTGTTGAAAAACCACTTTTCGCACTTGTGTTAGTGTTGAAAAACCACTTTTCGCACTTGTGTTAGTGTTGAAAAACCACTTTTCGCACTTGTGTTAGTGTTGAAAAACCACTTTTCGCACTTGTGTTGGTGCAGGAAACCACTTTTGCACTTGTATTAGTGTGGAAAAAACACTTTTCGCACTTGTGTTAGTGTTGAAAAACCACTTTTTGCTCTTGTGTTAGTGTTGAAAAACCACTTTTCGCACTTGTGTTAGTGTTGAAAAACCACTTTTCGCACTTGTGTTGGTGCAGGAAACCACTTTTGCACTTGTATTAGTGTGGGAAAAACACTTTTCGCACTTGTGTTAGTGTTGAAAAACCACTTTTCGCACTTGTGTTAGTGTTGAAAAACCACTTTTTGCACTTGAGTTAGTGTTGAAAAACCACTTTTCGCACTTGTGTTGGTGCAGGAAACCACTTTTGCACTTGTATTAGTGTGGAAAAAACACTTTTCGCACTTGTGTTAGTGTTGAAAAACCACTTTTCGCACTTGTGTTAGTGTTGAAAAACCACTTTTCGCACTTGTGTTAGTGCTGAAAAACCACTTTTCGCACTTGTGTTGGTGCAGGAAACCACTTTTGCACTTGTATTAGTGTGGAAAAAACACTTTTCGCACTTGTGTTAGTGTTGAAAAACCACTTTTCGCTCTTGTGTTAGTGTTGAAAAACCACTTTTCGCACTTGTGTTAGTGTTGAAAAACCACTTTTCGCACTTGTGTTGGTGCAGGAAACCACTTTTGCACTTGTATTAGTGTGGAAAAAACACTTTTCGCACTTGTGTTAGTGTTGAAAAACCACTTTTTGCTCTTGTGTTAGTGTTGAAAAACCACTTTTCGCACTTGTGTTAGTGTTGAAAAACCACTTTTCGCACTTGTGTTGGTGCAGGAAACCACTTTTGCACTTGTATTAGTGTGGGAAAAACACTTTTCGCACTTGTGTTAGTGTTGAAAAACCACTTTTCGCACTTGTGTTAGTGTTGAAAAACCACTTTTTGCACTTGAGTTAGTGTTGAAAAACCACTTTTCGCACTTGTGTTGGTGCAGGAAACCACTTTTGCACTTGTATTAGTGTGGAAAAAACACTTTTCGCACTTGTGTTAGTGTTGAAAAACCACTTTTCGCACTTGTGTTAGTGTTGAAAAACCACTTTTCGCACTTGTGTTAGTGCTGAAAAACCACTTTTCGCACTTGTGTTGGTGCAGGAAACCACTTTTGCACTTGTATTAGTGTGGAAAAAACACTTTTCGCACTTGTGTTAGTGTTGAAAAACCACTTTTCGCTCTTGTGTTAGTGTTGAAAAACCACTTTTCGCACTTGTGTTAGTGTTGAAAAACCACTTTTCGCACTTGTGTTGGTGCAGGAAACCACTTTTGCACTTGTATTAGTGTGGAAAAAACACTTTTCGCACTTGTGTTAGTGTTGAAAAACCACTTTTCGCACTTGTGTTAGTGTTGAAAAACCACTTTTCGCACTTGAGTTAGTGTTGAAAAACCACTTTTCGCACTTGTGTTGGTGCAGGAAACCACTTTTGCACTTGTATTAGTGTGGAAAAAACACTTTTCGCACTTGTGTTAGTGTTGAAAAACCACTTTTCGCACTTGTGTTAGTGTTGAAAAACCACTTTTCGCACTTGTGTTAGTGTTGAAAAACCACTTTTCGCACTTGTGTTAGTGTTGAAAAACCACTTTTCGCACTTGTGTTGGTGCAGGAAACCACTTTTGCACTTGTATTAGTGTGGAAAAAACACTTTTCGCACTTGTGTTAGTGTTGAAAAACAACTTTTTGCTCTTGTGTTAGTGTTGAAAAACCACTTTTCGCACTTGTGTTAGTGTTGAAAAACCACTTTTCGCACTTGTGTTGGTGCAGGAAACCACTTTTGCACTTGTATTAGTGTGGGAAAAACACTTTTCGCACTTGTGTTAGTGTTGAAAAACCACTTTTCGCACTTGTGTTAGTGTTGAAAAACCACTTTTTGCACTTGAGTTAGTGTTGAAAAACCACTTTTCGCACTTGTGTTGGTGCAGGAAACCACTTTTGCACTTGTATTAGTGTGGAAAAAACACTTTTCGCACTTGTGTTAGTGTTGAAAAACCACTTTTCGCACTTGTGTTAGTGTTGAAAAACCACTTTTCGCACTTGTGTTAGTGTTGAAAAACCACTTTTCGCACTTGTGTTGGTGCAGGAAACCACTTTTGCACTTGTATAAGTGTGGAAAAAACACTTTTTGCACTTGTGATTGTGTTGAAAAACCTCTTTTCGCACTTGTGTTAGTGTTGAAAAACCACTTTTCGCATTTGTGTTAGTGTTGAAAAACCACTTTTCGCATTTGTGTTGGTGCAGGAAACCACTTTTGCACTTGTATTAGTGTGGAAAAAACACTTTTCGCACTTGTGTTAGTGTTGAAAAACCACTTTTCGCTCTTGTGTTAGTGTTGAAAAACCACTTTTCGCACTTGTGTTAGTGTTGAAAAACCACTTTTCGCACTTGTGTTGGTGCAGGAAACCACTTTTGCACTTGTATTAGTGTGGAAAAAACACTTTTCGCACTTGTGTTAGTGTTGAAAAACCACTTTTCGCACTTGTGTTGGTGCAGGAAACCACTTTTGCACTTGTATTAGTGTTGAAAAACCACTTTTTGCACTTGTGTTAGTGTTGAAAAACCACTTTTCGCTCTTGTGTTAGTGTTGAAAAACCACTTTTCGCACTTGTGTTAGTGTTGAAAAACCACTTTTTGCACTTGTGTTAGTGTTGAAAAACCACTTTTCGCTCTTGTGTTAGTGTTGAAAAACCACTTTTCGCACTTGTGTTAGTGTTGAAAAACCACTTTTCGCACTTGTGTTAGTGTTGAAAAACCACTTTTGGCACTTGTGTTGGTGCAGGAAACCACTTTTTCACTTGTATTAGTGTGGAAAAAACACTTTTCGCACTTGTGTTAGTGTTGAAAAACCACTTTTCGCACTTGTGTTAGTGTTGAAAAACCACTTTTTGCACTTGTGTTGGTGCAGGAAACCACTTTTGCACTTGTATTAGTGTGGAAAACACACTTTTTGCACTTGTGTTAGTGTTGAAAAACCACTTTTTGCACTTATGTTGGTGCAGGAAACCACTTTTGCACTTGTATTCGTGTGGAAAAAACACTTTTTGCACTTTTGATAGTGTTGAAAAACCACTTTTCGCACTTATGTTAGTGTTGAAAAACCACTTTTCGCACTTGTGTTGGTGCAGGAAACCACTTTTGCACTTGTATTAGTGTGGAAAAAACACTTTTCGCACTTGTGTTAGTGTTGAAAAACGACTTTTCGCACTTGTGTTAGTGTTGAAAAACCACTTTTCGCACTTGTGTTGGTGCAGGAAACCACTTTTGCACTTGTATTAGTGTGGAAAAAACACTTTTCGCACTTGTGTTAGTGTTGAAAAACCACTTTTCGCACTTCTGTGAGTGTTGAAAAACCACTTTTTGCACTTGTGTTAGTGTTGAAAAATCACTTTTCGCACTTGTGTTGGTGCAGGAAACCACTTTTGCACTTGTATTAGTGTGGAAAAAACACTTTTCGCACTTGTGTTAGTGTTGAAAAACCACTTTTCGCACTTGTGTTAGTGTTGAAAAACCACTTTTCGCACTTGTGTTAGTGTTGAAAAACCACTTTTTGCACTTGTGTTGGTGCAGGAAACCACTTTTGCACTTGTATTAGTGTGGAAAAAACACTTTTCGCACTTGTGTTAGTGTTGAAAAACCACTTTTCGCACTTGTGTTAGTGTTGAAAAACCACTTTTCGCACTTGAGTTAGTGTTGAAAAACCACTTTTCGCACTTGTGTTGGTGCAGGAAACCACTTTTGCACTTGTATTAGTGTGGAAAAAACACTTTTCGCACTTGTGTTAGTGTTGAAAAACCACTTTTCGCACTTGTGTTAGTGTTGAAAAACCACTTTTCGCACTTGTGTTAGTGTTGAAAAACCACTTTTCGCACTTGTGTTGGTGCAGGAAACCACTTTTGCACTTGTATTAGTGTGGAAAAAACACTTTTTGCACTTGTGATAGTGTTGAAAAACCACTTTTCGCACTTGTGTTAGTGTTGAAAAACCACTTTTCGCACTTGTGTTAGTGTTGAAAAACCACTTTTGGCACTTGTGTTGGTGCAGGAAACCACTTTTTCACTTGTATTAGTGTGGAAAAAACACTTTTCGCACTTGTGTTAGTGTTGAAAAACCACTTTTCGCACTTGTGTTAGTGTTGAAAAACCACTTTTCGCACTTGTGTTGGTGCAGGAAACCACTTTTGCACTTGTATAAGTGTGGAAAAAACACTTTTTGCACTTGTGATTGTGTTGAAAAACCTCTTTTCGCACTTGTGTTAGTGTTGAAAAACCACTTTTCGCATTTGTGTTAGTGTTGAAAAACCACTTTTCGCTTTTGTGTTGGTGCAGGAAACCACTTTTGCACTTGTATTAGTGTGGAAAAAACACTTTTCGCACTTGTGTTAGTGTTGAAAAACCACTTTTCGCTCTTGTGTTAGTGTTGAAAAACCACTTTTCGCACTTGTGTTAGTGTTGAAAAACCACTTTTCGCACTTGTGTTGGTGCAGGAAACCACTTTTGCACTTGTATTAGTGTGGAAAAAACACTTTTCGCACTTGTGTTAGTGTTGAAAAACCACTTTTCGCACTTGTGTTAGTGTTGAAAAACCACTTTTCGCACTTGTGTTAGTGTTGAAAAACCACTTTTCGCACTTGAGTTAGTGTTGAAAAACCACTTTTCGCACTTGTGTTGGTGCAGGAAACCACTTTTGCACTTGTATTAGTGTGGAAAAAACACTTTTCGCACTTGTGTTAGTGTTGAAAAACCACTTTTCGCACTTGTGTTAGTGTTGAAAAACCACTTTTCGCACTTGTGTTAGTGTTGAAAAACCACTTTTCGCACTTGTGTTAGTGTTGAAAAACCACTTTTCGCACTTGTGTTGGTGCAGGAAACCACTTTTGCACTTGTATTAGTGTGGAAAAAACACTTTTCGCACTTGTGTTAGTGTTGAAAAACCACTTTTCGCTCTTGTGTTAGTGTTGAAAAACCACTTTTCGCACTTGTGTTAGTGTTGAAAAACCACTTTTCGCACTTGTGTTGGTGCAGGAAACCACTTTTGCACTTGTATTAGTGTGGAAAAAACACTTTTCGCACTTGTGTTAGTGTTGAAAAACCACTTTTCGCACTTGTGTTAGTGTTGAAAAACCACTTTTTGCACTTGAGTTAGTGTTGAAAAACCACTTTTTGCACTTGTGTTGGTGCAGGAAACCACTTTTGCACTTGTATTAGTGTGGAAAAAACACTTTTCGCACTTGTGTTAGTGTTGAAAAACCACTTTTCGCACTTGTGTTAGTGTTGAAAAACCACTTTTCGCACTTGTGTTAGTGTTGAAAAACCACTTTTCGCACTTGTGTTGGTGCAGGAAACCACTTTTGCACTTGTATAAGTGTGGAAAAAACACTTTTTGCACTTGTGATTGTGTTGAAAAACCTCTTTTCGCACTTGTGTTAGTGTTGAAAAACCACTTTTCGCATTTGTGTTAGTGTTGAAAAACCACTTTTCGCATTTGTGTTGGTGCAGGAAACCACTTTTGCACTTGTATTAGTGTGGAAAAAACACTTTTCGCACTTGTGTTAGTGTTGAAAAACCACTTTTCGCTCTTGTGTTAGTGTTGAAAAACCACTTTTCGCACTTGTGTTAGTGTTGAAAAACCACTTTTCGCACTTGTGTTGGTGCAGGAAACCACTTTTGCACTTGTATTAGTGTGGAAAAAACACTTTTCGCACTTGTGTTAGTGTTGAAAAACCACTTTTCGCACTTGTGTTAGTGTTGAAAAACCACTTTTCGCACTTCAGTTAGTGTTGAAAAACCACTTTTCGCACTTGTGTTGGTGCAGGAAACCACTTTTGCACTTGTGTTAGTGTGGAAAAAACACTTTTCGCACTTGTGTTAGTGTTGAAAAACCACTTTTCGCACTTGTGTTAGTGTTGAAAAACCACTTTTCGCACTTGTGTTAGTGTTGAAAAACCACTTTTCGCACTTGTGTTGGTGCAGGAAACCACTTTTGCACTTGTATTAGTGTGGAAAAAACACTTTTTGCACTTGTGATAGTGTTGAAAAACCACTTTTCGCACTTGTGTTAGTGTTGAAAAACCACTTTTCGCACTTGTGTTAGTGTTGAAAAACCACTTTTGGCACTTGTGTTGGTGCAGGAAACCACTTTTTCACTTGTATTAGTGTGGAAAAAACACTTTTCGCACTTGTGTTAGTGTTGAAAAACCACTTTTCGCACTTGTGTTAGTGTTGAAAAACCACTTTTCGCACTTGTGTTGGTGCAGGAAACCACTTTTGCACTTGTATAAGTGTGGAAAAAACACTTTTTGCACTTGTGATTGTGTTGAAAAACCTCTTTTCGCACTTGTGTTAGTGTTGAAAAACCACTTTTCACATTTGTGTTAGTGTTGAAAAACCACTTTTCGCATTTGTGTTGGTGCAGGAAACCACTTTTGCACTTGTATTAGTGTGGAAAAAACACTTTTCGCACTTGTGTTAGTGTTGAAAAACCACTTTTCGCTCTTGTGTTAGTGTTGAAAAACCACTTTTCGCACTTGTGTTAGTGTTGAAAAACCACTTTTCGCACTTGTGTTGGTGCAGGAAACCACTTTTGCACTTGTATTAGTGTGGAAAAAACACTTTTCGCACTTGTGTTAGTGTTGAAAAACCACTTTTCGCACTTGTGTTAGTGTTGAAAAACCACTTTTCGCACTTGTGTTAGTGTTGAAAAACCACTTTTTACACTTGTGTTGGTGCAGGAAACCACTTTTGCACTTGTATTAGTGTGGAAAAAACACTTTTCGCACTTGTGTTAGTGTTGAAAAACCACTTTTTGCACTTGTGATAGTGTTGAAAAACCACTTTTCGCACTTGTGTTAGTGTTGAAAAACCACTTTTCGCACTTGTTTTGGTGCAGGAAACCACTTTTGCACTTGTATTAGTGTGGAAAAAACACTTTTCGCACTTGTGTTAGTGTTGAAAAACCACTTTTCGCACTTGTGTTAGTGTTGAAAAACCACTTTTCGCACTTGAGTTAGTGTTGAAAAACCACTTTTCGCACTTGTGTTGGTGCAGGAAACCACTTTTGCACTTGTATTAGTGTTGAAAAACCACTTTTCGCTCTTGTGTTAGTGTTGAAAAACCACTTTTCGCACTTGTGTTAGTGTTGAAAAACCACTTTTCGCACTTGTGTTGGTGCAGGAAACCACTTTTGCACTTGTATTAGTGTGGAAAAAACACTTTTCGCACTTGTGTTAGTGTTGAAAAACCACTTTTCGCACTTGTGTTAGTGTTGAAAAACCACTTTTCGCACTTGAGTTAGTGTTGAAAAACCACTTTTCGCACTTGTGTTGGTGCAGGAAACCACTTTTGCACTTGTATTAGTGTGGAAAAAACACTTTTCGCACTTGTGTTAGTGTTGAAAAACCACTTTTCGCACTTGTGTTAGTGTTGAAAAACCACTTTTCGCACTTGTGTTAGTGTTGAAAAACCACTTTTCGCACTTGTGTTAGTGTTGAAAAACCACTTTTTGCACTTGTGTTAGTGTTGAAAAACCACTTTTCGCTCTTGTGTTAGTGTTGAAAAACCACTTTTCGCACTTGTGTTAGTGTTGAAAAACCACTTTTCGCACTTGTGTTAGTGTTGAAAAACCACTTTTGGCACTTGTGTTGGTGCAGGAAACCACTTTTTCACTTGTATTAGTGTGGAAAAAACACTTTTCGCACTTGTGTTAGTGTTGAAAAACCACTTTTCGCACTTGTGTTAGTGTTGAAAAACCACTTTTTGCACTTGTGTTGGTGCAGGAAACCACTTTTGCACTTGTATTAGTGTGGAAAACACACTTTTTGCACTTGTGTTAGTGTTGAAAAACCACTTTTTGCACTTATGTTGGTGCAGGAAACCACTTTTGCACTTGTATTAGTGTGGAAAAAACACTTTTTGCACTTTTGATAGTGTTGAAAAACCACTTTTCGCACTTATGTTAGTGTTGAAAAACCACTTTTCGCACTTGTGTTGGTGCAGGAAACCACTTTTGCACTTGTATTAGTGTGGAAAAAACACTTTTCGCACTTGTGTTAGTGTTGAAAAACGACTTTTCGCACTTGTGTTAGTGTTGAAAAACCACTTTTCGCACTTGTGTTGGTGCAGGAAACCACTTTTGCACTTGTATTAGTGTGGAAAAAACACTTTTCGCACTTGTGTTAGTGTTGAAAAACCACTTTTCGCACTTCTGTGAGTGTTGAAAAACCACTTTTTGCACTTGTGTTAGTGTTGAAAAATCACTTTTCGCACTTGTGTTGGTGCAGGAAACCACTTTTGCACTTGTATTAGTGTGGAAAAAACACTTTTCGCACTTGTGTTAGTGTTGAAAAACCACTTTTCGCACTTGTGTTAGTGTTGAAAAACGACTTTTCGCACTTGTGTTAGTGTTGAAAAACCACTTTTCGCACTTGTGTTGGTGCAGGAAACCACTTTTGCACTTGTATTAGTGTGGAAAAAACACTTTTCGCACTTGTGTTAGTGTTGAAAAACCACTTTTCGCACTTGTGTTAGTGTTGAAAAACCACTTTTCGCACTTGAGTTAGTGTTGAAAAACCACTTTTCGCACTTGTGTTGGTGCAGGAAACCACTTTTGCACTTGTATTAGTGTGGAAAAAACACTTTTCGCACTTGTGTTAGTGTTGAAAAACCACTTTTCGCACTTGTGTTAGTGTTGAAAAACCACTTTTCGCACTTGTGTTAGTGTTGAAAAACCACTTTTCGCACTTGTGTTGGTGCAGGAAACCACTTTTGCACTTGTATTAGTGTGGAAAAAACACTTTTTGCACTTGTGATAGTGTTGAAAAACCACTTTTCGCACTTGTGTTAGTGTTGAAAAACCACTTTTCGCACTTGTGTTAGTGTTGAAAAACCACTTTTGGCACTTGTGTTGGTGCAGGAAACCACTTTTTCACTTGTATTAGTGTGGAAAAAACACTTTTCGCACTTGTGTTAGTGTTGAAAAACCACTTTTCGCACTTGTGTTAGTGTTGAAAAACCACTTTTCGCACTTGTGTTGGTGCAGGAAACCACTTTTGCACTTGTATAAGTGTGGAAAAAACACTTTTTGCACTTGTGATTGTGTTGAAAAACCTCTTTTCGCACTTGTGTTAGTGTTGAAAAACCACTTTTCGCATTTGTGTTAGTGTTGAAAAACCACTTTTCGCATTTGTGTTGGTGCAGGAAACCACTTTTGCACTTGTATTAGTGTGGAAAAAACACTTTTCGCACTTGTGTTAGTGTTGAAAAACCACTTTTCGCTCTTGTGTTAGTGTTGAAAAACCACTTTTCGCACTTGTGTTAGTGTTGAAAAACCACTTTTCGCACTTGTGTTGGTGCAGGAAACCACTTTTGCACTTGTATTAGTGTGGAAAAAACACTTTTCGCACTTGTGTTAGTGTTGAAAAACCACTTTTCGCACTTGTGTTAGTGTTGAAAAACCACTTTTCGCACTTGAGTTAGTGTTGAAAAACCACTTTTCGCACTTGTGTTGGTGCAGGAAACCACTTTTGCACTTGTATTAGTGTGGAAAAAACACTTTTCGCACTTGTGTTAGTGTTGAAAAACCACTTTTCGCACTTGTGTTAGTGTTGAAAAACCACTTTTCGCACTTGTGTTAGTGTTGAAAAACCACTTTTCGCACTTGTGTTAGTGTTGAAAAACCACTTTTCGCACTTGTGTTGGTGCAGGAAACCACTTTTGCACTTGTATTAGTGTGGAAAAAACACTTTTCGCACTTGTGTTAGTGTTGAAAAACCACTTTTCGCTCTTGTGTTAGTGTTGAAAAACCACTTTTCGCACTTGTGTTAGTGTTGAAAAACCACTTTTCGCACTTGTGTTGGTGCAGGAAACCACTTTTGCACTTGTATTAGTGTGGGAAAAACACTTTTCGCACTTGTGTTAGTGTTGAAAAACCACTTTTCGCACTTGTGTTAGTGTTGAAAAACCACTTTTTGCACTTGAGTTAGTGTTGAAAAACCACTTTTCGCACTTGTGTTGGTGCAGGAAACCACTTTTGCACTTGTATTAGTGTGGAAAAAACACTTTTCGCACTTGTGTTAGTGTTGAAAAACCACTTTTCGCACTTGTGTTAGTGTTGAAAAACCACTTTTCGCACTTGTGTTAGTGTTGAAAAACCACTTTTCGCACTTGTGTTGGTGCAGGAAACCACTTTTGCACTTGTATAAGTGTGGAAAAAACACTTTTTGCACTTGTGATTGTGTTGAAAAACCTCTTTTCGCACTTGTGTTAGTGTTGAAAAACCACTTTTCGCATTTGTTTTAGTGTTGAAAAACCACTTTTCGCATTTGTGTTGGTGCAGGAAACCACTTTTGCACTTGTATTAGTGTGGAAAAAACACTTTTCGCACTTGTGTTAGTGTTGAAAAACCACTTTTCGCTCTTGTGTTAGTGTTGAAAAACCACTTTTCGCACTTGTGTTAGTGTTGAAAAACCACTTTTCGCACTTGTGTTGGTGCAGGAAACCACTTTTGCACTTGTATTAGTGTGGAAAAAACACTTTTCGCACTTGTGTTAGTGTTGAAAAACCACTTTTCGCACTTGTGTTGGTGCAGGAAACCACTTTTGCACTTGTATTAGTGTTGAAAAACCACTTTTTGCACTTGTGTTAGTGTTGAAAAACCACTTTTCGCTCTTGTGTTAGTGTTGAAAAACCACTTTTCGCACTTGTGTTAGTGTTGAAAAACCACTTTTTGCACTTGTGTTAGTGTTGAAAAACCACTTTTCGCTCTTGTGTTAGTGTTGAAAAACCACTTTTCGCACTTGTGTTAGTGTTGAAAAACCACTTTTCGCACTTGTGTTAGTGTTGAAAAACCACTTTTGGCACTTGTGTTGGTGCAGGAAACCACTTTTTCACTTGTATTAGTGTGGAAAAAACACTTTTCGCACTTGTGTTAGTGTTGAAAAACCACTTTTTGCACTTGTGTTGGTGCAGGAAACCACTTTTGCACTTGTATTAGTGTGGAAAAAACACTTTTCGCACTTGTGTTAGTGTTGAAAAACCACTTTTTGCACTTGTGATAGTGTTGAAAAACCACTTTTCGCACTTGTGTTAGTGTTGAAAAACCACTTTTCGCACTTGTGTTAGTGTTGAAAAACCACTTTTCGCACTTGTGTTGGTGCAGGAAACCACTTTTGCACTTGTATTAGTGTTGAAAAACCACTTTTTGCACTTGTGTTAGTGTTGAAAAACCACTTTTCGCTCTTGTGTTAGTGTTGAAAAACCACTTTTCGCACTTGTGTTAGTGTTGAAAAACCACTTTTTGCACTTGTGTTAGTGTTGAAAAACCACTTTTCGCTCTTGTGTTAGTGTTGAAAAACCACTTTTCGCACTTGTGTTAGTGTTGAAAAACCACTTTTTGCACTTGTGTTAGTGTTGAAAAACCACTTTTGGCACTTGTGTTGGTGCAGGAAACCACTTTTTCACTTGTATTAGTGTGGAAAAAACACTTTTCGCACTTGTGTTAGTGTTGAAAAACCACTTTTTGCACTTGTGTTGGTGCAGGAAACCACTTTTGCACTTGTATTAGTGTGGAAAAAAACACTTTTCGCACTTGTGTTAGTGTTGAAAAACCACTTTTTGCACTTGTGATAGTGTTGAAAAACCACTTTTCGCACTTGTGTTAGTGTTGAAAAACCACTTTTCGCACTTGTGTTAGTGTTGAAAAACCACTTTTCGCACTTGTGTTAGTGTTGAAAAACCACTTTTCGCACTTGTGTTGGTGCAGGAAACCACTTTTGCACTTGTATTACTGGGAAAAAAACACTTTTTGCACTTGTGATAGTGTTGAAAAACCACTTTTCGCACTTGTGTTAGTGTTGAAAAACCACTTTTCGCACTTGTGTTAGTGTTGAAAAACCACTTTTCGCAATTGTGTTAGTGCAGGAAACCACTTCTGCAGTTGTATTAGTGTGGAAAAAACACTTTTCGCACTTGTGTTAGTGTTGAAAAACCACTTTTCGCACTTGTGTTAGTGTTGAAAAACCACTTTTCGCACTTGTGTTAGTGTTGAAAAACCACTTTTCGCACTTGTGTTGGTGCAGGAAACCACTTTTGCACTTGTATTAGTGTTGAAAAACCACTTTTTGCACTTGTGTTAGTGTTGAAAAACCACTTTTCGCTCTTGTGTTAGTGTTGAAAAACCACTTTTCGCACTTGTGTTAGTGTTGAAAAACCACTTTTTGCACTTGTGTTAGTGTTGAAAAACCACTTTTCGCTCTTGTGTTAGTGTTGAAAAACCACTTTTCGCACTTGTGTTAGTGTTGAAAAACCACTTTTCGCACTTGTGTTAGTGTTGAAAAACCACTTTTGGCACTTGTGTTGGTGCAGGAAACCACTTTTTCACTTGTATTAGTGTGGAAAAAACACTTGTCGCACTTGTGTTAGTGTTGAAAAACCACTTTTCGCACTTGTGTTAGTGTTGAAAAACCACTTTTTGCACTTGTGTTGGTGCAGGAAACCACTTTTGCACTTGTATTAGTGTGGAAAACACACTTTTTGCACTTGTGTTAGTGTTGAAAAACCACTTTTTGCACTTATGTTGGTGCAGGAAACCACTTTTGCACTTGTATTAGTGTGGAAAAAACACTTTTTGCACTTTTGATAGTGTTGAAAAACCACTTTTCGCACTTATGTTAGTGTTGAAAAACCACTTTTCGCACTTGTGTTGGTGCAGGAAACCACTTTTGCACTTGTATTAGTGTGGAAAAAACACTTTTCGCACTTGTGTTAGTGTTGAAAAACGACTTTTCGCACTTGTGTTAGTGTTGAAAAACCACTTTTCGCACTTGTGTTGGTGCAGGAAACCACTTTTGCACTTGTATTAGTGTGGAAAAAACACTTTTCGCACTTGTGTTAGTGTTGAAAAACCACTTTTCGCACTTCTGTGAGTGTTGAAAAACCACTTTTTGCACTTGTGTTAGTGTTGAAAAATCACTTTTCGCACTTGTGTTGGTGCAGGAAACCACTTTTGCACTTGTATTAGTGTGGAAAAAACACTTTTCGCACTTGTGTTAGTGTTGAAAAACCACTTTTCGCACTTGTGTTAGTGTTGAAAAACGACTTTTCGCACTTGTGTTAGTGTTGAAAAACCACTTTTCGCACTTGTGTTGGTGCAGGAAACCACTTTTGCACTTGTATTAGTGTGGAAAAAACACTTTTCGCACTTGTGTTAGTGTTGAAAAACCACTTTTCGCACTTGTGTTAGTGTTGAAAAACCACTTTTCGCACTTGAGTTAGTGTTGAAAAACCACTTTTTGCACTTGTGTTGGTGCAGGAAACCACTTTTGCACTTGTATTAGTGTGGAAAAAACACTTTTCGCACTTGTGTTAGTGTTGAAAAACCACTTTTCGCACTTGTGTTAGTGTTGAAAAACCACTTTTCGCACTTGTGTTAGTGTTGAAAAACCACTTTTCGCACTTGTGTTGGTGCAGGAAACCACTTTTGCACTTGTATTAGTGTGGAAAAAACACTTTTTGCACTTGTGATAGTGTTGAAAAACCACTTTTCGCACTTGTGTTAGTGTTGAAAAACCACTTTTCGCACTTGTGTTAGTGTTGAAAAACCACTTTTGGCACTTGTGTTGGTGCAGGAAACCACTTTTTCACTTGTATTAGTGTGGAAAAAACACTTTTCGCACTTGTGTTAGTGTTGAAAAACCACTTTTCGCACTTGTGTTAGTGTTGAAAAACCACTTTTCGCACTTGTGTTGGTGCAGGAAACCACTTTTGCACTTGTATAAGTGTGGAAAAAACACTTTTTGCACTTGTGATTGTGTTGAAAAACCTCTTTTCGCACTTGTGTTAGTGTTGAAAAACCACTTTTCGCATTTGTGTTAGTGTTGAAAAACCACTTTTCGCATTTGTGTTGGTGCAGGAAACCACTTTTGCACTTGTATTAGTGTGGAAAAAACACTTTTCGCACTTGTGTTAGTGTTGAAAAACCACTTTTCGCTCTTGTGTTAGTGTTGAAAAACCACTTTTCGCACTTGTGTTAGTGTTGAAAAACCACTTTTCGCACTTGTGTTGGTGCAGGAAACCACTTTTGCACTTGTATTAGTGTGGAAAAAACACTTTTCGCACTTGTGTTAGTGTTGAAAAACCACTTTTCGCACTTGTGTTAGTGTTGAAAAACCACTTTTCGCACTTGAGTTAGTGTTGAAAAACCACTTTTCGCACTTGTGTT
Organism: Myxine glutinosa; assembly: GCF_964187855.1. NCBI lineage: Eukaryota > Metazoa > Chordata > Myxini > Myxiniformes > Myxinidae > Myxine > Myxine glutinosa. The sequence continues at coordinate 121,534 of NW_027616587.1, forward strand.
GGTGCAGGAAACCACTTTTGCACTTGTATTAGTGTGGAAAAAACACTTTTCGCACTTGTGTTAGTGTTGAAAAACCACTTTTCGCACTTGTGTTAGTGTTGAAAAACCACTTTTCGCACTTGTGTTAGTGTTGAAAAACCACTTTTCGCACTTGTGTTAGTGTTGAAAAACCACTTTTCGCACTTGTGTTGGTGCAGGAAACCACTTTTGCACTTGTATTAGTGTGGAAAAAACACTTTTCGCACTTGTGTTAGTGTTGAAAAACCACTTTTCGCTCTTGTGTTAGTGTTGAAAAACCACTTTTCGCACTTGTGTTAGTGTTGAAAAACCACTTTTCGCACTTGTGTTGGTGCAGGAAACCACTTTTGCACTTGTATTAGTGTGGGAAAAACACTTTTCGCACTTGTGTTAGTGTTGAAAAACCACTTTTCGCACTTGTGTTAGTGTTGAAAAACCAATTTTTGCACTTGAGTTAGTGTTGAAAAACCACTTTTCGCACTTGTGTTGGTGCAGGAAACCACTTTTGCACTTGTATTAGTGTGGAAAAAACACTTTTCGCACTTGTGTTAGTGTTGAAAAACCACTTTTCGCACTTGTGTTAGTGTTGAAAAACCACTTTTCGCACTTGTGTTAGTGTTGAAAAACCACTTTTCGCACTTGTGTTGGTGCAGGAAACCACTTTTGCACTTGTATAAGTGTGGAAAAAACACTTTTTGCACTTGTGATTGTGTTGAAAAACCTCTTTTCGCACTTGTGTTAGTGTTGAAAAACCACTTTTCGCATTTGTGTTAGTGTTGAAAAACCACTTTTCGCATTTGTGTTGGTGCAGGAAACCACTTTTGCACTTGTATTAGTGTGGAAAAAACACTTTTCGCACTTGTGTTAGTGTTGAAAAACCACTTTTCGCTCTTGTGTTAGTGTTGAAAAACCACTTTTCGCACTTGTGTTAGTGTTGAAAAACCACTTTTCGCACTTGTGTTGGTGCAGGAAACCACTTTTGCACTTGTATTAGTGTGGAAAAAACACTTTTCGCACTTGTGTTAGTGTTGAAAAACCACTTTTCGCACTTGTGTTGGTGCAGGAAACCACTTTTGCACTTGTATTAGTGTTGAAAAACCACTTTTTGCACTTGTGTTAGTGTTGAAAAACCACTTTTCGCTCTTGTGTTAGTGTTGAAAAACCACTTTTCGCACTTGTGTTAGTGTTGAAAAACCACTTTTTGCACTTGTGTTAGTGTTGAAAAACCACTTTTCGCTCTTGTGTTAGTGTTGAAAAACCACTTTTCGCACTTGTGTTAGTGTTGAAAAACCACTTTTCGCACTTGTGTTAGTGTTGAAAAACCACTTTTGGCACTTGTGTTGGTGCAGGAAACCACTTTTTCACTTGTATTAGTGTGGAAAAAACACTTTTCGCACTTGTGTTAGTGTTGAAAAACCACTTTTCGCACTTGTGTTAGTGTTGAAAAACCACTTTTTGCACTTGTGTTGGTGCAGGAAACCACTTTTGCACTTGTATTAGTGTGGAAAACACACTTTTTGCACTTGTGTTAGTGTTGAAAAACCACTTTTTGCACTTATGTTGGTGCAGGAAACCACTTTTGCACTTGTATTCGTGTGGAAAAAACACTTTTTGCACTTTTGATAGTGTTGAAAAACCACTTTTCGCACTTATGTTAGTGTTGAAAAACCACTTTTCGCACTTGTGTTGGTGCAGGAAACCACTTTTGCACTTGTATTAGTGTGGAAAAAACACTTTTCGCACTTGTGTTAGTGTTGAAAAACGACTTTTCGCACTTGTGTTAGTGTTGAAAAACCACTTTTCGCACTTGTGTTGGTGCAGGAAACCACTTTTGCACTTGTATTAGTGTGGAAAAAACACTTTTCGCACTTGTGTTAGTGTTGAAAAACCACTTTTCGCACTTCTGTGAGTGTTGAAAAACCACTTTTTGCACTTGTGTTAGTGTTGAAAAATCACTTTTCGCACTTGTGTTGTTGCAGGAAACCACTTTTGCACTTGTATTAGTGTGGAAAAAACACTTTTCGCACTTGTGTTAGTGTTGAAAAACCACTTTTCGCACTTGTGTTAGTGTTGAAAAACCACTTTTCGCACTTGTGTTAGTGTTGAAAAACCACTTTTTGCACTTGTGTTGGTGCAGGAAACCACTTTTGCACTTGTATTAGTGTGGAAAAAACACTTTTCGCACTTGTGTTAGTGTTGAAAAACCACTTTTCGCACTTGTGTTAGTGTTGAAAAACCACTTTTCGCACTTGAGTTAGTGTTGAAAAACCACTTTTCGCACTTGTGTTGGTGCAGGAAACCACTTTTGCACTTGTATTAGTGTGGAAAAAACACTTTTCGCACTTGTGTTAGTGTTGAAAAACCACTTTTCGCACTTGTGTTAGTGTTGAAAAACCACTTTTCGCACTTGTGTTAGTGTTGAAAAACCACTTTTCGCACTTGTGTTGGTGCAGGAAACCACTTTTGCACTTGTATTAGTGTGGAAAAAACACTTTTTGCACTTGTGATAGTGTTGAAAAACCACTTTTCGCACTTGTGTTAGTGTTGAAAAACCACTTTTCGCACTTGTGTTAGTGTTGAAAAACCACTTTTGGCACTTGTGTTGGTGCAGGAAACCACTTTTTCACTTGTATTAGTGTGGAAAAAACACTTTTCGCACTTGTGTTAGTGTTGAAAAACCACTTTTCGCACTTGTGTTAGTGTTGAAAAACCACTTTTCGCACTTGTGTTGGTGCAGGAAACCACTTTTGCACTTGTATAAGTGTGGAAAAAACACTTTTTGCACTTGTGATTGTGTTGAAAAACCTCTTTTCGCACTTGTGTTAGTGTTGAAAAACCACTTTTCGCATTTGTGTTAGTGTTGAAAAACCACTTTTCGCTTTTGTGTTGGTGCAGGAAACCACTTTTGCACTTGTATTAGTGTGGAAAAAACACTTTTCGCACTTGTGTTAGTGTTGAAAAACCACTTTTCGCTCTTGTGTTAGTGTTGAAAAACCACTTTTCGCACTTGTGTTAGTGTTGAAAAACCACTTTTCGCACTTGTGTTGGTGCAGGAAACCACTTTTGCACTTGTATTAGTGTGGAAAAAACACTTTTCGCACTTGTGTTAGTGTTGAAAAACCACTTTTCGCACTTGTGTTAGTGTTGAAAAACCACTTTTCGCACTTGTGTTAGTGTTGAAAAACCACTTTTCGCACTTGAGTTAGTGTTGAAAAACCACTTTTCGCACTTGTGTTGGTGCAGGAAACCACTTTTGCACTTGTATTAGTGTGGAAAAAACACTTTTCGCACTTGTGTTAGTGTTGAAAAACCACTTTTCGCACTTGTGTTAGTGTTGAAAAACCACTTTTCGCACTTGTGTTAGTGTTGAAAAACCACTTTTCGCACTTGTGTTAGTGTTGAAAAACCACTTTTCGCACTTGTGTTGGTGCAGGAAACCACTTTTGCACTTGTATTAGTGTGGAAAAAACACTTTTCGCACTTGTGTTAGTGTTGAAAAACCACTTTTCGCTCTTGTGTTAGTGTTGAAAAACCACTTTTCGCACTTGTGTTAGTGTTGAAAAACCACTTTTCGCACTTGTGTTGGTGCAGGAAACCACTTTTGCACTTGTATTAGTGTGGAAAAAACACTTTTCGCACTTGTGTTAGTGTTGAAAAACCACTTTTCGCACTTGTGTTAGTGTTGAAAAACCACTTTTTGCACTTGAGTTAGTGTTGAAAAACCACTTTTTGCACTTGTGTTGGTGCAGGAAACCACTTTTGCACTTGTATTAGTGTGGAAAAAACACTTTTCGCACTTGTGTTAGTGTTGAAAAACCACTTTTCGCACTTGTGTTAGTGTTGAAAAACCACTTTTCGCACTTGTGTTAGTGTTGAAAAACCACTTTTCGCACTTGTGTTGGTGCAGGAAACCACTTTTGCACTTGTATAAGTGTGGAAAAAACACTTTTTGCACTTGTGATTGTGTTGAAAAACCTCTTTTCGCACTTGTGTTAGTGTTGAAAAACCACTTTTCGCATTTGTGTTAGTGTTGAAAAACCACTTTTCGCATTTGTGTTGGTGCAGGAAACCACTTTTGCACTTGTATTAGTGTGGAAAAAACACTTTTCGCACTTGTGTTAGTGTTGAAAAACCACTTTTCGCTCTTGTGTTAGTGTTGAAAAACCACTTTTCGCACTTGTGTTAGTGTTGAAAAACCACTTTTCGCACTTGTGTTGGTGCAGGAAACCACTTTTGCACTTGTATTAGTGTGGAAAAAACACTTTTCGCACTTGTGTTAGTGTTGAAAAACCACTTTTCGCACTTGTGTTAGTGTTGAAAAACCACTTTTCGCACTTCAGTTAGTGTTGAAAAACCACTTTTCGCACTTGTGTTGGTGCAGGAAACCACTTTTGCACTTGTGTTAGTGTGGAAAAAACACTTTTCGCACTTGTGTTAGTGTTGAAAAACCACTTTTCGCACTTGTGTTAGTGTTGAAAAACCACTTTTCGCACTTGTGTTAGTGTTGAAAAACCACTTTTCGCACTTGTGTTGGTGCAGGAAACCACTTTTGCACTTGTATTAGTGTGGAAAAAACACTTTTTGCACTTGTGATAGTGTTGAAAAACCACTTTTCGCACTTGTGTTAGTGTTGAAAAACCACTTTTCGCACTTGTGTTAGTGTTGAAAAACCACTTTTGGCACTTGTGTTGGTGCAGGAAACCACTTTTTCACTTGTATTAGTGTGGAAAAAACACTTTTCGCACTTGTGTTAGTGTTGAAAAACCACTTTTCGCACTTGTGTTAGTGTTGAAAAACCACTTTTCGCACTTGTGTTGGTGCAGGAAACCACTTTTGCACTTGTATAAGTGTGGAAAAAACACTTTTTGCACTTGTGATTGTGTTGAAAAACCTCTTTTCGCACTTGTGTTAGTGTTGAAAAACCACTTTTCGCATTTGTGTTAGTGTTGAAAAACCACTTTTCGCATTTGTGTTGGTGCAGGAAACCACTTTTGCACTTGTATTAGTGTGGAAAAAACACTTTTCGCACTTGTGTTAGTGTTGAAAAACCACTTTTCGCTCTTGTGTTAGTGTTGAAAAACCACTTTTCGCACTTGTGTTAGTGTTGAAAAACCACTTTTCGCACTTGTGTTGGTGCAGGAAACCACTTTTGCACTTGTATTAGTGTGGAAAAAACACTTTTCGCACTTGTGTTAGTGTTGAAAAACCACTTTTCGCACTTGTGTTAGTGTTGAAAAACCACTTTTCGCACTTGTGTTAGTGTTGAAAAACCACTTTTTACACTTGTGTTGGTGCAGGAAACCACTTTTGCACTTGTATTAGTGTGGAAAAAACACTTTTCGCACTTGTGTTAGTGTTGAAAAACCACTTTTTGCACTTGTGATAGTGTTGAAAAACCACTTTTCGCACTTGTGTTAGTGTTGAAAAACCACTTTTCGCACTTGTGTTGGTGCAGGAAACCACTTTTGCACTTGTATTAGTGTGGAAAAAACACTTTTCGCACTTGTGTTAGTGTTGAAAAACCACTTTTCGCACTTGTGTTAGTGTTGAAAAACCACTTTTCGCACTTGAGTTAGTGTTGAAAAACCACTTTTCGCACTTGTGTTGGTGCAGGAAACCACTTTTGCACTTGTATTAGTGTTGAAAAACCACTTTTCGCTCTTGTGTTAGTGTTGAAAAACCACTTTTCGCACTTGTGTTAGTGTTGAAAAACCACTTTTCGCACTTGTGTTGGTGCAGGAAACCACTTTTGCACTTGTATTAGTGTGGAAAAAACACTTTTCGCACTTGTGTTAGTGTTGAAAAACCACTTTTCGCACTTGTGTTAGTGTTGAAAAACCACTTTTCGCACTTGAGTTAGTGTTGAAAAACCACTTTTCGCACTTGTGTTGGTGCAGGAAACCACTTTTGCACTTGTATTAGTGTGGAAAAAACACTTTTCGCACTTGTGTTAGTGTTGAAAAACCACTTTTCGCACTTGTGTTAGTGTTGAAAAACCACTTTTCGCACTTGTGTTAGTGTTGAAAAACCACTTTTCGCACTTGTGTTAGTGTTGAAAAACCACTTTTTGCACTTGTGTTAGTGTTGAAAAACCACTTTTCGCTCTTGTGTTAGTGTTGAAAAACCACTTTTCGCACTTGTGTTAGTGTTGAAAAACCACTTTTCGCACTTGTGTTAGTGTTGAAAAACCACTTTTGGCACTTGTGTTGGTGCAGGAAACCACTTTTTCACTTGTATTAGTGTGGAAAAAACACTTTTCGCACTTGTGTTAGTGTTGAAAAACCACTTTTCGCACTTGTGTTAGTGTTGAAAAACCACTTTTTGCACTTGTGTTGGTGCAGGAAACCACTTTTGCACTTGTATTAGTGTGGAAAACACACTTTTTGCACTTGTGTTAGTGTTGAAAAACCACTTTTTGCACTTATGTTGGTGCAGGAAACCACTTTTGCACTTGTATTAGTGTGGAAAAAACACTTTTTGCACTTTTGATAGTGTTGAAAAACCACTTTTCGCACTTATGTTAGTGTTGAAAAACCACTTTTCGCACTTGTGTTGGTGCAGGAAACCACTTTTGCACTTGTATTAGTGTGGAAAAAACACTTTTCGCACTTGTGTTAGTGTTGAAAAACGACTTTTCGCACTTGTGTTAGTGTTGAAAAACCACTTTTCGCACTTGTGTTGGTGCAGGAAACCACTTTTGCACTTGTATTAGTGTGGAAAAAACACTTTTCGCACTTGTGTTAGTGTTGAAAAACCACTTTTCGCACTTCTGTGAGTGTTGAAAAACCACTTTTTGCACTTGTGTTAGTGTTGAAAAATCACTTTTCGCACTTGTGTTGGTGCAGGAAACCACTTTTGCACTTGTATTAGTGTGGAAAAAACACTTTTCGCACTTGTGTTAGTGTTGAAAAACCACTTTTCGCACTTGTGTTAGTGTTGAAAAACGACTTTTCGCACTTGTGTTAGTGTTGAAAAACCACTTTTCGCACTTGTGTTGGTGCAGGAAACCACTTTTGCACTTGTATTAGTGTGGAAAAAACACTTTTCGCACTTGTGTTAGTGTTGAAAAACCACTTTTCGCACTTGTGTTAGTGTTGAAAAACCACTTTTCGCACTTGAGTTAGTGTTGAAAAACCACTTTTCGCACTTGTGTTGGTGCAGGAAACCACTTTTGCACTTGTATTAGTGTGGAAAAAACACTTTTCGCACTTGTGTTAGTGTTGAAAAACCACTTTTCGCACTTGTGTTAGTGTTGAAAAACCACTTTTCGCACTTGTGTTAGTGTTGAAAAACCACTTTTCGCACTTGTGTTGGTGCAGGAAACCACTTTTGCACTTGTATTAGTGTGGAAAAAACACTTTTTGCACTTGTGATAGTGTTGAAAAACCACTTTTCGCACTTGTGTTAGTGTTGAAAAACCACTTTTCGCACTTGTGTTAGTGTTGAAAAACCACTTTTGGCACTTGTGTTGGTGCAGGAAACCACTTTTTCACTTGTATTAGTGTGGAAAAAACACTTTTCGCACTTGTGTTAGTGTTGAAAAACCACTTTTCGCACTTGTGTTAGTGTTGAAAAACCACTTTTCGCACTTGTGTTGGTGCAGGAAACCACTTTTGCACTTGTATAAGTGTGGAAAAAACACTTTTTGCACTTGTGATTGTGTTGAAAAACCTCTTTTCGCACTTGTGTTAGTGTTGAAAAACCACTTTTCGCATTTGTGTTAGTGTTGAAAAACCACTTTTCGCATTTGTGTTGGTGCAGGAAACCACTTTTGCACTTGTATTAGTGTGGAAAAAACACTTTTCGCACTTGTGTTAGTGTTGAAAAACCACTTTTCGCTCTTGTGTTAGTGTTGAAAAACCACTTTTCGCACTTGTGTTAGTGTTGAAAAACCACTTTTCGCACTTGTGTTGGTGCAGGAAACCACTTTTGCACTTGTATTAGTGTGGAAAAAACACTTTTCGCACTTGTGTTAGTGTTGAAAAACCACTTTTCGCACTTGTGTTAGTGTTGAAAAACCACTTTTCGCACTTGAGTTAGTGTTGAAAAACCACTTTTCGCACTTGTGTTGGTGCAGGAAACCACTTTTGCACTTGTATTAGTGTGGAAAAAACACTTTTCGCACTTGTGTTAGTGTTGAAAAACCACTTTTCGCACTTGTGTTAGTGTTGAAAAACCACTTTTCGCACTTGTGTTAGTGTTGAAAAACCACTTTTCGCACTTGTGTTAGTGTTGAAAAACCACTTTTCGCACTTGTGTTGGTGCAGGAAACCACTTTTGCACTTGTATTAGTGTGGAAAAAACACTTTTCGCACTTGTGTTAGTGTTGAAAAACCACTTTTCGCTCTTGTGTTAGTGTTGAAAAACCACTTTTCGCACTTGTGTTAGTGTTGAAAAACCACTTTTCGCACTTGTGTTGGTGCAGGAAACCACTTTTGCACTTGTATTAGTGTGGGAAAAACACTTTTCGCACTTGTGTTAGTGTTGAAAAACCACTTTTCGCACTTGTGTTAGTGTTGAAAAACCACTTTTTGCACTTGAGTTAGTGTTGAAAAACCACTTTTCGCACTTGTGTTGGTGCAGGAAACCACTTTTGCACTTGTATTAGTGTGGAAAAAACACTTTTCGCACTTGTGTTAGTGTTGAAAAACCACTTTTCGCACTTGTGTTAGTGTTGAAAAACCACTTTTCGCACTTGTGTTAGTGTTGAAAAACCACTTTTCGCACTTGTGTTGGTGCAGGAAACCACTTTTGCACTTGTATAAGTGTGGAAAAAACACTTTTTGCACTTGTGATTGTGTTGAAAAACCTCTTTTCGCACTTGTGTTAGTGTTGAAAAACCACTTTTCGCATTTGTTTTAGTGTTGAAAAACCACTTTTCGCATTTGTGTTGGTGCAGGAAACCACTTTTGCACTTGTATTAGTGTGGAAAAAACACTTTTCGCACTTGTGTTAGTGTTGAAAAACCACTTTTCGCTCTTGTGTTAGTGTTGAAAAACCACTTTTCGCACTTGTGTTAGTGTTGAAAAACCACTTTTCGCACTTGTGTTGGTGCAGGAAACCACTTTTGCACTTGTATTAGTGTGGAAAAAACACTTTTCGCACTTGTGTTAGTGTTGAAAAACCACTTTTCGCACTTGTGTTGGTGCAGGAAACCACTTTTGCACTTGTATTAGTGTTGAAAAACCACTTTTTGCACTTGTGTTAGTGTTGAAAAACCACTTTTCGCTCTTGTGTTAGTGTTGAAAAACCACTTTTCGCACTTGTGTTAGTGTTGAAAAACCACTTTTTGCACTTGTGTTAGTGTTGAAAAACCACTTTTCGCTCTTGTGTTAGTGTTGAAAAACCACTTTTCGCACTTGTGTTAGTGTTGAAAAACCACTTTTCGCACTTGTGTTAGTGTTGAAAAACCACTTTTGGCACTTGTGTTGGTGCAGGAAACCACTTTTTCACTTGTATTAGTGTGGAAAAAACACTTTTCGCACTTGTGTTAGTGTTGAAAAACCACTTTTCGCACTTGTTGTTGAAAAACCACTTTTTGCACTTGTGTTGGTGCAGGAAACCACTTTTGCACTTGTATTAGTGTGGAAAACACACTTTTTGCACTTGTGTTAGTGTTGAAAAACCACTTTTTGCACTTATGTTGGTGCAGGAAACCACTTTTGCACTTGTATTCGTGTGGAAAAAACACTTTTTGCACTTTTGATAGTGTTGAAAAACCACTTTTCGCACTTATGTTAGTGTTGAAAAACCACTTTTCGCACTTGTGTTGGTGCAGGAAACCACTTTTGCACTTGTATTAGTGTGGAAAAAACACTTTTTGCACTTGTGTTAGTGTTGAAAAACGACTTTTCGCACTTGTGTTAGTGTTGAAAAACCACTTTTCGCACTTGTGTTGGTGCAGGAAACCACTTTTGCACTTGTATTAGTGTGGAAAAAACACTTTTCGCACTTGTGTTAGTGTTGAAAAACCACTTTTCGCACTTCTGTGAGTGTTGAAAAACCACTTTTTGCACTTGTGTTAGTGTTGAAAAATCACTTTTCGCACTTGTGTTGGTGCAGGAAACCACTTTTGCACTTGTATTAGTGTGGAAAAAACACTTTTCGCACTTGTGTTAGTGTTGAAAAACCACTTTTCGCACTTGTGTTAGTGTTGAAAAACCACTTTTCGCACTTGTGTTAGTGTTGAAAAACCACTTTTTGCACTTGTGTTGGTGCAGGAAACCACTTTTGCACTTGTATTAGTGTGGAAAAAACACTTTTCGCACTTGTGTTAGTGTTGAAAAACCACTTTTCGCACTTGTGTTAGTGTTGAAAAACCACTTTTCGCACTTGAGTTAGTGTTGAAAAACCACTTTACGCACTTGTGTTGGTGCAGGAAACCACTTTTGCACTTGTATTAGTGTGGAAAAAACACTTTTCGCACTTGTGTTAGTGTTGAAAAACCACTTTTCGCACTTGTGTTAGTGTTGAAAAACCACTTTTCGCACTTGTGTTAGTGTTGAAAAACCACTTTTCGCACTTGTGTTGGTGCAGGAAACCACTTTTTCACTTGTATTAGTGTGGAAAAAACACTTTTTGCACTTGTGATAGTGTTGAAAAACCACTTTTCGCACTTGTGTTAGTGTTGAAAAACCACTTTTCGCACTTGTGTTAGTGTTGAAAAACCACTTTTGGCACTTGTGTTGGTGCAGGAAACCACTTTTTCACTTGTATTAGTGTGGAAAAAACACTTTTCGCACTTGTGTTAGTGTTGAAAAACCACTTTTCGCACTTGTGTTAGTGTTGAAAAACCACTTTTCGCACTTGTGTTGGTGCAGGAAACCACTTTTGCACTTGTATTAGTGTGGAAAAAACACTTTTTGCACTTGTGATTGTGTTGAAAAACCTCTTTTCGCACTTGTGTTAGTGTTGAAAAACCACTTTTCGCATTTGTGTTAGTGTTGAAAAACCACTTTTCGCTTTTGTGTTGGTGCAGGAAACCACTTTTGCACTTGTATTAGTGTGGAAAAAACACTTTTCGCACTTGTGTTAGTGTTGAAAAACCACTTTTCGCTCTTGTGTTAGTGTTGAAAAACCACTTTTCGCACTTGTGTTAGTGTTGAAAAACCACTTTTCGCACTTGTGTTGGTGCAGGAAACCACTTTTGCACTTGTATTAGTGTGGAAAAAACACTTTTCGCACTTGTGTTAGTGTTGAAAAACCACTTTTCGCACTTGTGTTAGTGTTGAAAAACCACTTTTCGCACTTGTGTTAGTGTTGAAAAACCACTTTTCGCACTTGAGTTAGTGTTGAAAAACCACTTTTCGCACTTGTGTTGGTGCAGGAAACCACTTTTGCACTTGTATTAGTGTGGAAAAAACACTTTTCGCACTTGTGTTAGTGTTGAAAAACCACTTTTCGCACTTGTGTTAGTGTTGAAAAACCACTTTTCGCACTTGTGTTAGTGTTGAAAAACCACTTTTCGCACTTGTGTTAGTGTTGAAAAACCACTTTTCGCACTTGTGTTGGTGCAGGAAACCACTTTTGCACTTGTATTAGTGTGGAAAAAACACTTTTCGCACTTGTGTTAGTGTTGAAAAACCACTTTTCGCTCTTGTGTTAGTGTTGAAAAACCACTTTTCGCACTTGTGTTAGTGTTGAAAAACCACTTTTCGCACTTGTGTTGGTGCAGGAAACCACTTTTGCACTTGTATTAGTGTGGAAAAAACACTTTTCGCACTTGTGTTAGTGTTGAAAAACCACTTTTCGCACTTGTGTTAGTGTTGAAAAACCACTTTTTGCACTTGAGTTAGTGTTGAAAAACCACTTTTTGCACTTGTGTTGGTGCAGGAAACCACTTTTGCACTTGTATTAGTGTGGAAAAAACACTTTTCGCACTTGTGTTAGTGTTGAAAAACCACTTTTCGCACTTGTGTTAGTGTTGAAAAACCACTTTTCGCACTTGTGTTGGTGCAGGAAACCACTTTTGCACTTGTATAAGTGTGGAAAAAACACTTTTTGCACTTGTGATTGTGTTGAAAAACCTCTTTTCGCACTTGTGTTAGTGTTGAAAAACCACTTTTCGCATTTGTGTTAGTGTTGAAAAACCACTTTTCGCATTTGTGTTGGTGCAGGAAACCACTTTTGCACTTGTATTAGTGTGGAAAAAACACTTTTCGCACTTGTGTTAGTGTTGAAAAACCACTTTTCGCTCTTGTGTTAGTGTTGAAAAACCACTTTTCGCACTTGTGTTAGTGTTGAAAAACCACTTTTCGCACTTGTGTTGGTGCAGGAAACCACTTTTGCACTTGTATTAGTGTGGAAAAAACACTTTTCGCACTTGTGTTAGTGTTGAAAAACCACTTTTCGCACTTGTGTTAGTGTTGAAAAACCACTTTTCGCACTTCAGTTAGTGTTGAAAAACCACTTTTCGCACTTGTGTTGGTGCAGGAAACCACTTTTGCACTTGTGTTAGTGTGGAAAAAACACTTTTCGCACTTGTGTTAGTGTTGAAAAACCACTTTTCGCACTTGTGTTAGTGTTGAAAAACCACTTTTCGCACTTGTGTTAGTGTTGAAAAACCACTTTTCGCACTTGTGTTGGTGCAGGAAACCACTTTTGCACTTGTATTAGTGTGGAAAAAACACTTTTTGCACTTGTGATAGTGTTGAAAAACCACTTTTCGCACTTGTGTTAGTGTTGAAAAACCACTTTTCGCACTTGTGTTAGTGTTGAAAAACCACTTTTGGCACTTGTGTTGGTGCAGGAAACCACTTTTTCACTTGTATTAGTGTGGAAAAAACACTTTTCGCACTTGTGTTAGTGTTGATAAACCACTTTTCGCACTTGTGTTAGTGTTGAAAAACCACTTTTCGCACTTGTGTTGGTGCAGGAAACCACTTTTGCACTTGTATAAGTGTGGAAAAAACACTTTTTGCACTTGTGATTGTGTTGAAAAACCTCTTTTCGCACTTGTGTTAGTGTTGAAAAACCACTTTTCGCATTTGTGTTAGTGTTGAAAAACCACTTTTCGCATTTGTGTTGGTGCAGGAAACCACTTTTGCACTTGTATTAGTGTGGAAAAAACACTTTTCGCACTTGTGTTAGTGTTGAAAAACCTCTTTTCGCTCTTGTGTTAGTGTTGAAAAACCACTTTTCGCACTTGTGTTAGTGTTGAAAAACCACTTTTCGCACTTGTGTTGGTGCAGGAAACCACTTTTGCACTTGTATTAGTGTGGAAAAAACACTTTTCGCACTTGTGTTAGTGTTGAAAAACCACTTTTCGCACTTGTGTTAGTGTTGAAAAACCACTTTTCGCACTTGTGTTAGTGTTGAAAAACCACTTTTTACACTTGTGTTGGTGCAGGAAACCACTTTTGCACTTGTATTAGTGTGGAAAAAACACTTTTCGCACTTGTGTTAGTGTTGAAAAACCACTTTTTGCACTTGTGATAGTGTTGAAAAACCACTTTTCGCACTTGTGTTAGTGTTGAAAAACCACTTTTCGCACTTGTGTTGGTGCAGGAAACCACTTTTGCACTTGTATTAGTGTGGAAAAAACACTTTTCGCACTTGTGTTAGTGTTGAAAAACCACTTTTCGCACTTGTGTTAGTGTTGAAAAACCACTTTTCGCACTTGAGTTAGTGTTGAAAAACCACTTTTCGCACTTGTGTTGGTGCAGGAAACCACTTTTGCACTTGTATTAGTGTGGAAAAAACACTTTTCGCACTTGTGTTAGTGTTGAAAAACCACTTTTCGCACTTGTGTTAGTGTTGAAAAACCACTTTTCGCACTTGTGTTAGTGTTGAAAAACCACTTTTCGCACTTGTGTTGGTGCAGGAAACCACTTTTGCACTTGTATTAGTGTGGAAAAAACACTTTTTGCACTTGTGATAGTGTTGAAAAACCACTTTTCGCACTTGTGTTAGTGTTGAAAAACCACTTTTCGCACTTGTGTTAGTGTTGAAAAACCACTTTTGGCACTTGTGTTGGTGCAGGAAACCACTTTTTCACTTGTATTAGTGTGGAAAAAACACTTTTCGCACTTGTGTTAGTGTTGAAAAACCACTTTTCGCACTTGTGTTAGTGTTGAAAAACCACTTTTCGCACTTGTGTTGGTGCAGGAAACCACTTTTGCACTTGTATAAGTGTGGAAAAAACACTTTTTGCACTTGTGATTGTGTTGAAAAACCTCTTTTCGCACTTGTGTTAGTGTTGAAAAACCACTTTTCGCATTTGTGTTAGTGTTGAAAAACCACTTTTCGCATTTGTGTTGGTGCAGGAAACCACTTTTGCACTTGTATTAGTGTGGAAAAAACACTTTTCGCACTTGTGTTATTGTTGAAAAACCACTTTTCGCTCTTGTGTTAGTGTTGAAAAACCACTTTTCGCACTTGTGTTAGTGTTGAAAAACCACTTTTCGCACTTGTGTTGGTGCAGGAAACCACTTTTGCACTTGTATTAGTGTGGAAAAAACACTTTTCGCACTTGTGTTAGTGTTGAAAAACCACTTTTCGCACTTGTGTTAGTGTTGAAAAACCACTTTTCGCACTTGAGTTAGTGTTGAAAAACGACTTTTCGCACTTGTGTTGGTGCAGGAAACCACTTTTGCACTTGTATTAGTGTGGAAAAAACACTTTTCGCACTTGTGTTAGTGTTGAAAAACCACTTTTCGCACTTGTGTTAGTGTTGAAAAACCACTTTTCGCACTTGTGTTAGTGTTGAAAAACCACTTTTCGCACTTGTGTTAGTGTTGAAAAACCACTTTTCGCACTTGTGTTGGTGCAGGAAACCACTTTTGCACTTGTATTAGTGTGGAAAAAACACTTTTCGCACTTGTGTTAGTGTTGAAAAACCACTTTTCGCTCTTGTGTTAGTGTTGAAAAACCACTTTTCGCACTTGTGTTAGTGTTGAAAAACCACTTTTCGCACTTGTGTTGGTGCAGGAAACCACTTTTGCACTTGTATTAGTGTGGAAAAAACACTTTTCGCACTTGTGTTAGTGTTGAAAAACCACTTTTCGCACTTGTGTTAGTGTTGAAAAACCACTTTTCGCACTTGTGTTAGTGTTGAAAAACCACTTTTCGCACTTGTGTTGGTGCAGGAAACCACTTTTGCACTTGTATAAGTGTGGAAAAAACACTTTTTGCACTTGTGATTGTGTTGAAAAACCTCTTTTCGCACTTGTGTTAGTGTTGAAAAACCACTTTTCGCATTTGTGTTAGTGTTGAAAAACCACTTTTCGCATTTGTGTTGGTGCAGGAAACCACTTTTGCACTTGTATTAGTGTGGAAAAAACACTTTTCGCACTTGTGTTAGTGTTGAAAAACCACTTTTCGCTCTTGTGTTAGTGTTGAAAAACCACTTTTCGCACTTGTGTTAGTGTTGAAAAACCACTTTTCGCACTTGTGTTGGTGCAGGAAACCACTTTTGCACTTGTATTAGTGTGGAAAAAACACTTTTCGCACTTGTGTTAGTGTTGAAAAACCACTTTTCGCACTTGTGTTAGTGTTGAAAAACCACTTTTCGCACTTCAGTTAGTGTTGAAAAACCACTTTTCGCACTTGTGTTGGTGCAGGAAACCACTTTTGCACTTGTATTAGTGTGGAAAAAACACTTTTCGCACTTGTGTTAGTGTTGAAAAACCACTTTTCGCACTTGTGTTAGTGTTGAAAAACCACTTTTCGCACTTGTGTTAGTGTTGAAAAACCACTTTTCGCACTTGTGTTGGTGCAGGAAACCACTTTTGCACTTGTATTAGTGTGGAAAAAACACTTTTTGCACTTGTGATAGTGTTGAAAAACCACTTTTCGCACTTGTGTTAGTGTTGAAAAACCACTTTTCGCACTTGTGTTAGTGTTGAAAAACCACTTTTGGCACTTGTGTTGGTGCAGGAAACCACTTTTTCACTTGTATTAGTGTGGAAAAAACACTTTTCGCACTTGTGTTAGTGTTGAAAAACCACTTTTCGCACTTGTGTTAGTGTTGAAAAACCACTTTTCGCACTTGTGTTGGTGCAGGAAACCACTTTTGCACTTGTATAAGTGTGGAAAAAACACTTTTTGCACTTGTGATTGTGTTGAAAAACCTCTTTTCGCACTTGTGTTAGTGTTGAAAAACCACTTTTCGCATTTGTGTTAGTGTTGAAAAACCACTTTTCGCATTTGTGTTGGTGCAGGAAACCACTTTTGCACTTGTAATAGTGTGGAAAAAACACTTTTCGCACTTGTGTTAGTGTTGAAAAACCACTTTTCGCTCTTGTGTTAGTGTTGAAAAACCACTTTTCGCACTTGTGTTAGTGTTGAAAAACCACTTTCCGCACTTGTGTTGGTGCAGGAAACAACTTTTGCACTTGTATTAGTGTGGAAAAAACACTTTTCGCACTTGTGTTAGTGTTGAAAAACCACTTTTCGCACTTGTGTTAGTGTTGAAAAACCACTTTTCGCACTTGTGTTAGTGTTGAAAAACCACTTTTTGCACTTGTGTTGGTGCAGGAAACCACTTTTGCACTTGTATTAGTGTGGAAAAAACACTTTTCGCACTTGTGTTAGTGTTGAAAAACCACTTTTTGCACTTGTGATAGTGTTGAAAAACCACTTTTCGCACTTGTGTTAGTGTTGAAAAACCACTTTTCGCACTTGTGTTAGTGTTGAAAAACCACTTTTCGCACTTGTGTTAGTGTTGAAAAACCACTTTTCGCACTTGTGTTGGTGCAGGAAACCACTTTTGCACTTGTATTACTGGGAAAAAAACACTTTTTGCACTTGTGATAGTGTTGAAAAACCACTTTTCGCACTTGTGTTAGTGTTGAAAAACCACTTTTCGCACTTGTGTTAGTGTTGAAAAACCACTTTTCGCAATTGTGTTAGTGCAGGAAACCACTTCTGCAGTTGTATTAGTGTGGAAAAAACACTTTTCGCACTTGTGTTAGTGTTGAAAAACCACTTTTCGCACTTGTGTTAGTGTTGAAAAACCACTTTTCGCACTTGTGTTAGTGTTGAAAAACCACTTTTCGCACTTGTGTTGGTGCAGGAAACCACTTTTGCACTTGTATTAGTGTGGAAAAAACACTTTTCGCACTTGTGTTAGTGTTGAAAAACCACTTTTCGCACTTGTGTTAGTGTTGAAAAACCACTTTTTGCACTTGTGTTAGTGTTGAAAAACCACTTTTCGCTCTTGTGTTAGTGTTGAAAAACCACTTTTCGCACTTGTGTTAGTGTTGAAAAACCACTTTTCGCACTTGTGTTAGTGTTGAAAAACCACTTTTGGCACTTGTGTTGGTGCAGGAAACCACTTTTTCACTTGTATTAGTGTGGCAAAAACACTTTTCGCACTTGTGTTAGTGTTGAAAAACCACTTTTCGCACTTGTGTTAGTGTTGAAAAACCACTTTTTGCACTTGTGTTGGTGCAGGAAACCACTTTTGCACTTGTATTAGTGTGGAAAACACACTTTTTGCACTTGTGTTAGTGTTGAAAAACCACTTTTCGCACTTATGTTGGTGCAGGAAACCACTTTTGCACTTGTATTAGTGTGGAAAAAACACTTTTTGCACTTTTGATAGTGTTGAAAAACCACTTTTCGCACTTATGTTAGTGTTGAAAAACCACTTTTCGCACTTGTGTTGGTGCAGGAAACCACTTTTGCACTTGTATTAGTGTGGAAAAAACACTTTTCGCACTTGTGTTAGTGTTGAAAAACGACTTTTCGCACTTGTGTTAGTGTTGAAAAACCACTTTTCGCACTTGTGTTGGTGCAGGAAACCACTTTTGCACTTGTATTAGTGTGGAAAAAACACTTTTCGCACTTGTGTTAGTGTTGAAAAACCACTTTTTGCACTTCTGTGAGTGTTGAAAAACCACTTTTTGCACTTGTGTTAGTGTTGAAAAATCACTTTTCGCACTTGTGTTGGTGCAGGAAACCACTTTTGCACTTGTAGTAGTGTGGAAAAAACACTTTTCGCACTTGTGTTAGTGTTGAAAAACCACTTTTCGCACTTGTGTTAGTGTTGAAAAACCACTTTTCGCACTTGTGTTAGTGTTGAAAAACCACTTTTCGCACTTGTGTTGGTGCAGGAAACCACTTTTGCACTTGTATTAGTGTGGAAAAAACACTTTTCGCACTTGTGTTAGTGTTGAAAAACCACTTTTCGCACTTGTGTTAGTGTTGAAAAACCACTTTTCGCACTTGAGTTAGTGTTGAAAAACCACTTTTCACACTTGTGTTGGTGCAGGAAACCACTTTTGCACTTGTATTAGTGTGGAAAAAACACTTTTCGCACTTGTGTTAGTGTTGAAAAACCACTTTTCGCACTTGTGTTAGTGTTGAAAAACCACTTTTCGCACTTGTGTTAGTGTTGAAAAACCACTTTTCGCACTTGTGTTGGTGCAGGAAACCACTTTTGCACTTGTATTAGTGTGGAAAAAACACTTTTTGCACTTGTGATAGTGTTGAAAAACCACTTTTCGCACTTGTGTTAGTGTTGAAAAACCACTTTTCGCACTTGTGTTAGTGTTGAAAAACCACTTTTGGCACTTGTGTTGGTGCAGGAAACCACTTTTTCACTTGTATTAGTGTGGAAAAAACACTTTTCGCACTTGTGTTAGTGTTGAAAAACCACTTTTCGCACTTGTGTTGGTGTTGAAAAACCACTTTTCGCACTTGTGTTGGTGCAGGAAACCACTTTTGCACTTGTATAAGTGTGGAAAAAACACTTTTTGCACTTGTGATTGTGTTGAAAAACCTCTTTTCGCACTTGTGTTAGTGTTGAAAAACCACTTTTCGCATTTGTGTTAGTGTTGAAAAACCACTTTTCGCATTTGTGTTGGTGCAGGAAACCACTTTTGCACTTGTATTAGTGTGGAAAAAACACTTTTCGCACTTGTGTTAGTGTTGAAAAACCACTTTTCGCTCTTGTGTTAGTGTTGAAAAACCACTTTTCGCACTTGTGTTAGTGTTGAAAAACCACTTTTCGCACTTGTGTTGGTGCAGGAAACCACTTTTGCACTTGTATTAGTGTGGAAAAAACACTTTTCGCACTTGTGTTAGTGTTGAAAAACCACTTTTCGCACTTGTGTTAGTGTTGAAAAACCACTTTTCGCACTTGAGTTAGTGTTGAAAAACCACTTTTCGCACTTGTGTTGGTGCAGGAAACCACTTTTGCACTTGTATTAGTGTGGAAAAAACACTTTTCGCACTTGTGTTAGTGTTGAAAAACCACTTTTCGCACTTGTGTTAGTGTTGAAAAACCACTTTTCGCACTTGTGTTAGTGTTGAAAAACCACTTTTCGCACTTGTGTTGGTGCAGGAAACCACTTTTGCACTTGTATTAGTGTGGAAAAAACACTTTTTGCACTTGTGATAGTGTTGAAAAACCACTTTTCGCACTTGTGTTAGTGTTGAAAAACCACTTTTCGCACTTGTGTTAGTGTTGAAAAACCACTTTTGGCACTTGTGTTGGTGCAGGAAACCACTTTTTCACTTGTATTAGTGTGGAAAAAACACTTTTCGCACTTGTGTTAGTGTTGAAAAACCACTTTTCGCACTTGTGTTAGTGTTGAAAAACCACTTTTCGCACTTGTGTTGGTGCAGGAAACCACTTTTGCACTTGTATAAGTGTGGAAAAAACACTTTTTGCACTTGTGATTGTGTTGAAAAACCTCTTTTCGCACTTGTGTTAGTGTTGAAAAACCACTTTTCGCATTTGTGTTAGTGTTGAAAAACCACTTTTCGCATTTGTGTTGGTGCAGGAAACCACTTTTGCACTTGTATTAGTGTGGAAAAAACACTTTTCGCACTTGTGTTAGTGTTGAAAAACCACTTTTCGCACTTGTGTTAGTGTTGAAAAACCACTTTTTGCACTTGAGTTAGTGTTGAAAAACCACTTTTGGCACTTGTGTTGGTGCAGGAAACCACTTTTTCACTTGTATTAGTGTGGAAAAAACACTTTTCGCACTTGTGTTAGTGTTGAAAAACCACTTTTCGCACTTGTGTTAGTGTTGAAAAACCACTTTTCGCACTTGTGTTGGTGCAGGAAACCACTTTTGCACTTGTATAAGTGTGGAAAAAACACTTTTTGCACTTGTGATTGTGTTGAAAAACCTCTTTTCGCACTTGTGTTAGTGTTGAAAAACCACTTTTCGCATTTGTGTTAGTGTTGAAAAACCACTTTTCGCATTTGTGTTGGTGCAGGAAACCACTTTTGCACTTGTATTAGTGTGGAAAAAACACTTTTCGCACTTGTGTTAGTGTTGAAAAACCACTTTTCGCACTTGTGTTAGTGTTGAAAAACCACTTTTTGCACTTGAGTTAGTGTTGAAAAACCACTTTTCGCACTTGTGTTGGTGCAGGAAACCACTTTTGCACTTGTATTAGTGTGGAAAAAACACTTTTCGCACTTGTGTTAGTGTTGAAAAACCACTTTTCGCACTTGTGTTAGTGTTGAAAAACCACTTTTCGCACTTGTGTTAGTGTTGAAAAACCACTTTTCGCACTTGTGTTGGTGCAGGAAACCACTTTTGCACTTGTATAAGTGTGGAAAAAACACTTTTTGCACTTGTGATTGTGTTGAAAAACCTCTTTTCGCACTTGTGTTAGTGTTGAAAAACCACTTTTCGCATTTGTGTTAGTGTTGAAAAACCACTTTTCGCATTTGTGTTGGTGCAGGAAACCACTTTTGCACTTGTATTAGTGTGGAAAAAACACTTTTCGCACTTGTGTTAGTGTTGAAAAACCACTTTTCGCTCTTGTGTTAGTGTTGAAAAACCACTTTTCGCATTTGTGTTAGTGTTGAAAAACCACTTTTCGCACTTGTGTTGGTGCAGTAAACCACTTTTGCACTTGTATTAGTGTGGAAAAAACACTTTTCGCACTTGTGTTAGTGTTGAAAAACCACTTTTCGCACTTGTGTTAGTGTTGAAAAACCACTTTTCGCACTTCAGTTAGTGTTGAAAAACCACTTTTCGCACTTGTGTTGGTGCAGGAAACCACTTTTGCACTTGTATTAGTGTGGAAAAAACACTTTTCGCACTTGTGTTAGTGTTGAAAAACCACTTTTCGCACTTGTGTTAGTGTTGAAAAACCACTTTTCGCACTTGTGTTAGTGTTGAAAAACCACTTTTCGCACTTGTGTTGGTGCAGGAAACCACTTTTGCACTTGTATTAGTGTGGAAAAAACACTTTTTGCACTTGTGATAGTGTTGAAAAACCACTTTTCGCACTTGTGTTAGTGTTGAAAAACCACTTTTCGCACTTGTGTTAGTGTTGAAAAACCACTTTTGGCACTTGTGTTGGTGCAGGAAACCACTTTTTCACTTGTATTAGTGTGGAAAAAACACTTTTCGCACTTGTGTTAGTGTTGAAAAACCACTTTTCGCACTTGTGTTAGTGTTGAAAAACCACTTTTCGCACTTGTGTTGGTGCAGGAAACCACTTTTGCACTTGTATAAGTGTGGAAAAAACACTTTTTGCACTTGTGATTGTGTTGAAAAACCTCTTTTCGCACTTGTGTTAGTGTTGAAAAACCACTTTTCGCATTTGTGTTAGTGTTGAAAAACCACTTTTCGCATTTGTGTTGGTGCAGGAAACCACTTTTGCACTTGTATTAGTGTGGAAAAAACACTTTTCGCACTTGTGTTAGTGTTGAAAAACCACTTTTCGCTCTTGTGTTAGTGTTGAAAAACCACTTTTCGCACTTGTGTTAGTGTTGAAAAACCACTTTTCGCACTTGTGTTGGTGCAGGAAACAACTTTTGCACTTGTATTAGTGTGGAAAAAACACTTTTCGCACTTGTGTTAGTGTTGAAAAACCACTTTTCGCACTTGTGTTAGTGTTGAAAAACCACTTTTCGCACTTGTGTTAGTGTTGAAAAACCACTTTTTGCACTTGTGTTGGTGCAGGAAACCACTTTTGCACTTGAATTAGTGTGGAAAAAACACTTTTCGCACTTGTGTTAGTGTTGAAAAACCACTTTTTGCACTTGTGATAGTGTTGAAAAACCACTTTTCGCACTTGTGTTAGTGTTGAAAAACCACTTTTCGCACTTGTGTTAGTGTTGAAAAACCACTTTTCGCACTTGTGTTAGTGTTGAAAAACCACTTTTCGCACTTGTGTTGGTGCAGGAAACCACTTTTGCACTTGTATTACTGGGAAAAAAACACTTTTTGCACTTGTGATAGTGTTGAAAAACCACTTTTCGCACTTGTGTTAGTGTTGAAAAACCACTTTTCGCACTTGTGTTAGTGTTGAAAAACCACTTTTCGCAATTGTGTTAGTGCAGGAAACCACTTCTGCAGTTGTATTAGTGTGGAAAAAACACTTTTCGCACTTGTGTTAGTGTTGAAAAACCACTTTTCGCACTTGTGTTAGTGTTGAAAAACCACTTTTCGCACTTGTGTTAGTGTTGAAAAACCACTTTTCGCACTTGTGTTGGTGCAGGAAACCACTTTTGCACTTGTATTAGTGTGGAAAAAACACTTTTCGCACTTGTGTTAGTGTTGAAAAACCACTTTTCGCACTTGTGTTAGTGTTGAAAAACCACTTTTTGCACTTGTGTTAGTGTTGAAAAACCACTTTTCGCTCTTGTGTTAGTGTTGAAAAACCACTTTTCGCACTTGTGTTAGTGTTGAAAAACCACTTTTCGCACTTGTGTTAGTGTTGAAAAACCACTTTTGGCACTTGTGTTGGTGCAGGAAACCACTTTTTCACTTGTATTAGTGTGGCAAAAACACTTTTCGCACTTGTGTTAGTGTTGAAAAACCACTTTTCGCACTTGTGTTAGTGTTGAAAAACCACTTTTTGCACTTGTGTTGGTGCAGGAAACCACTTTTGCACTTGTATTAGTGTGGAAAACACACTTTTTGCACTTGTGTTAGTGTTGAAAAACCACTTTTCGCACTTATGTTGGTGCAGGAAACCACTTTTGCACTTGTATTAGTGTGGAAAAAACACTTTTTGCACTTTTGATAGTGTTGAAAAACCACTTTTCGCACTTATGTTAGTGTTGAAAAACCACTTTTCGCACTTGTGTTGGTGCAGGAAACCACTTTTGCACTTGTATTAGTGTGGAAAAAACACTTTTCGCACTTGTGTTAGTGTTGAAAAACGACTTTTCGCACTTGTGTTAGTGTTGAAAAACCACTTTTCGCACTTGTGTTGGTGCAGGAAACCACTTTTGCACTTGTATTAGTGTGGAAAAAACACTTTTCGCACTTGTGTTAGTGTTGAAAAACCACTTTTTGCACTTCTGTGAGTGTTGAAAAACCACTTTTTGCACTTGTGTTAGTGTTGAAAAATCACTTTTCGCACTTGTGTTGGTGCAGGAAACCACTTTTGCACTTGTAGTAGTGTGGAAAAAACACTTTTCGCACTTGTGTTAGTGTTGAAAAACCACTTTTCGCACTTGTGTTAGTGTTGAAAAACCACTTTTCGCACTTGTGTTAGTGTTGAAAAACCACTTTTCGCACTTGTGTTGGTGCAGGAAACCACTTTTGCACTTGTATTAGTGTGGAAAAAACACTTTTCGCACTTGTGTTAGTGTTGAAAAACCACTTTTCGCACTTGTGTTAGTGTTGAAAAACCACTTTTCGCACTTGAGTTAGTGTTGAAAAACCACTTTTCACACTTGTGTTGGTGCAGGAAACCACTTTTGCACTTGTATTAGTGTGGAAAAAACACTTTTCGCACTTGTGTTGGTGCAGGAAACCACTTTTGCACTTGTATTAGTGTGGAAAAAACACTTTTTGCACTTGTGATAGTGTTGAAAAACCACTTTTCGCACTTGTGTTAGTGTTGAAAAACCACTTTTCGCACTTGTGTTAGTGTTGAAAAACCACTTTTGGCACTTGTGTTGGTGCAGGAAACCACTTTTTCACTTGTATTAGTGTGGAAAAAACACTTTTCGCACTTGTGTTAGTGTTGAAAAACCACTTTTCGCACTTGTGTTGGTGTTGAAAAACCACTTTTTGCACTTGTGTTGGTGCAGGAAACCACTTTTGCACTTGTATAAGTGTGGAAAAAACACTTTTTGCACTTGTGATTGTGTTGAAAAACCTCTTTTCGCACTTGTGTTAGTGTTGAAAAACCACTTTTCGCATTTGTGTTAGTGTTGAAAAACCACTTTTCGCATTTGTGTTGGTGCAGGAAACCACTTTTGCACTTGTATTAGTGTGGAAAAAACACTTTTCGCACTTGTGTTAGTGTTGAAAAACCACTTTTCGCACTTGTGTTAGTGTTGAAAAACCACTTTTTGCACTTGAGTTAGTGTTGAAAAACCACTTTTGGCACTTGTGTTGGTGCAGGAAACCACTTTTTCACTTGTATTAGTGTGGAAAAAACACTTTTCGCACTTGTGTTAGTGTTGAAAAACCACTTTTCGCACTTGTGTTAGTGTTGAAAAACCACTTTTCGCACTTGTGTTGGTGCAGGAAACCACTTTTGCACTTGTATAAGTGTGGAAAAAACACTTTTTGCACTTGTGATTGTGTTGAAAAACCTCTTTTCGCACTTGTGTTAGTGTTGAAAAACCACTTTTCGCATTTGTGTTAGTGTTGAAAAACCACTTTTCGCATTTGTGTTGGTGCAGGAAACCACTTTTGCACTTGTATTAGTGTGGAAAAAACACTTTTCGCACTTGTGTTAGTGTTGAAAAACCACTTTTCGCACTTGTGTTAGTGTTGAAAAACCACTTTTTGCACTTGAGTTAGTGTTGAAAAACCACTTTTCGCACTTGTGTTGGTGCAGGAAACCACTTTTGCACTTGTATTAGTGTGGAAAAAACACTTTTCGCACTTGTGTTAGTGTTGAAAAACCACTTTTCGCACTTGTGTTAGTGTTGAAAAACCACTTTTCGCACTTGTGTTAGTGTTGAAAAACCACTTTTCGCACTTGTGTTGGTGCAGGAAACCACTTTTGCACTTGTATAAGTGTGGAAAAAACACTTTTTGCACTTGTGATTGTGTTGAAAAACCTCTTTTCGCACTTGTGTTAGTGTTGAAAAACCACTTTTCGCATTTGTGTTAGTGTTGAAAAACCACTTTTCGCATTTGTGTTGGTGCAGGAAACCACTTTTGCACTTGTATTAGTGTGGAAAAAACACTTTTCGCACTTGTGTTAGTGTTGAAAAACCACTTTTCGCTCTTGTGTTAGTGTTGAAAAACCACTTTTCGCATTTGTGTTAGTGTTGAAAAACCACTTTTCGCACTTGTGTTGGTGCAGTAAACCACTTTTGCACTTGTATTAGTGTGGAAAAAACACTTTTCGCACTTGTGTTAGTGTTGAAAAACCACTTTTCGCACTTGTGTTAGTGTTGAAAAACCACTTTTCGCACTTCAGTTAGTGTTGAAAAACCACTTTTCGCACTTGTGTTGGTGCAGGAAACCACTTTTGCACTTGTATTAGTGTGGAAAAAACACTTTTCGCACTTGTGTTAGTGTTGAAAAACCACTTTTCGCACTTGTGTTAGTGTTGAAAAACCACTTTTCGCACTTGTGTTAGTGTTGAAAAACCACTTTTCGCACTTGTGTTGGTGCAGGAAACCACTTTTGCACTTGTATTAGTGTGGAAAAAACACTTTTTGCACTTGTGATAGTGTTGAAAAACCACTTTTCGCACTTGTGTTAGTGTTGAAAAACCACTTTTCGCACTTGTGTTAGTGTTGAAAAACCACTTTTGGCACTTGTGTTGGTGCAGGAAACCACTTTTTCACTTGTATTAGTGTGGAAAAAACACTTTTCGCACTTGTGTTAGTGTTGAAAAACCACTTTTCGCACTTGTGTTAGTGTTGAAAAACCACTTTTCGCACTTGTGTTGGTGCAGGAAACCACTTTTGCACTTGTATAAGTGTGGAAAAAACACTTTTTGCACTTGTGATTGTGTTGAAAAACCTCTTTTCGCACTTGTGTTAGTGTTGAAAAACCACTTTTCGCATTTGTGTTAGTGTTGAAAAACCACTTTTCGCATTTGTGTTGGTGCAGGAAACCACTTTTGCACTTGTATTAGTGTGGAAAAAACACTTTTCGCACTTGTGTTATTGTTGAAAAACCACTTTTCGCTCTTGTGTTAGTGTTGAAAAACCACTTTTCGCACTTGTGTTAGTGTTGAAAAACCACTTTTCGCACTTGTGTTGGTGCAGGAAACCACTTTTGCACTTGTATTAGTGTGGAAAAAACACTTTTCGCACTTGTGTTAGTGTTGAAAAACCACTTTTCGCACTTGTGTTAGTGTTGAAAAACCACTTTTCGCACTTGTGTTAGTGTTGAAAAACCACTTTTTACACTTGTGTTGGTGCAGGAAACCACTTTTGCACTTGTATTAGTGTGGAAAAAACACTTTTCGCACTTGTGTTAGTGTTGAAAAACCACTTTTTGCACTTGTGATAGTGTTGAAAAACCACTTTTCGCACTTGTGTTAGTGTTGAAAAACCACTTTTCGCACTTGTGTTGGTGCAGGAAACCACTTTTGCACTTGTATTAGTGTGGAAAAAACACTTTTCGCACTTGTGTTAGTGTTGAAAAACCACTTTTCGCACTTGTGTTAGTGTTGAAAAACCACTTTTCGCACTTGAGTTAGTGTTGAAAAACCACTTTTCGCACTTGTGTTGGTGCAGGAAACCACTTTTGCACTTGTATTAGTGTGGAAAAAACACTTTTCGCACTTGTGTTAGTGTTGAAAAACCACTTTTCGCACTTGTGTTAGTGTTGAAAAACCACTTTTCGCACTTGTGTTAGTGTTGAAAAACCACTTTTCGCACTTGTGTTGGTGCAGGAAACCACTTTTGCACTTGTATTAGTGTGGAAAAAACACTTTTTGCACTTGTGATAGTGTTGAAAAACCACTTTTCGCACTTGTGTTAGTGTTGAAAAACCACTTTTCGCACTTGTGTTAGTGTTGAAAAACCACTTTTGGCACTTGTGTTGGTGCAGGAAACCACTTTTTCACTTGTATTAGTGTGGAAAAAACACTTTTCGCACTTGTGTTAGTGTTGAAAAACCACTTTTCGCACTTGTGTTAGTGTTGAAAAACCACTTTTCGCACTTGTGTTGGTGCAGGAAACCACTTTTGCACTTGTATAAGTGTGGAAAAAACACTTTTTGCACTTGTGATTGTGTTGAAAAACCTCTTTTCGCACTTGTGTTAGTGTTGAAAAACCACTTTTCGCATTTGTGTTAGTGTTGAAAAACCACTTTTCGCATTTGTGTTGGTGCAGGAAACCACTTTTGCACTTGTATTAGTGTGGAAAAAACACTTTTCGCACTTGTGTTATTGTTGAAAAACCACTTTTCGCTCTTGTGTTAGTGTTGAAAAACCACTTTTCGCACTTGTGTTAGTGTTGAAAAACCACTTTTCGCACTTGTGTTGGTGCAGGAAACCACTTTTGCACTTGTATTAGTGTGGAAAAAACACTTTTCGCACTTGTGTTAGTGTTGAAAAACCACTTTTCGCACTTGTGTTAGTGTTGAAAAACCACTTTTCGCACTTGAGTTAGTGTTGAAAAACGACTTTTCGCACTTGTGTTGGTGCAGGAAACCACTTTTGCACTTGTATTAGTGTGGAAAAAACACTTTTCGCACTTGTGTTAGTGTTGAAAAACCACTTTTCGCACTTGTGTTAGTGTTGAAAAACCACTTTTCGCACTTGTGTTAGTGTTGAAAAACCACTTTTCGCACTTGTGTTAGTGTTGAAAAACCACTTTTCGCACTTGTGTTGGTGCAGGAAACCACTTTTGCACTTGTATTAGTGTGGAAAAAACACTTTTCGCACTTGTGTTAGTGTTGAAAAACCACTTTTCGCTCTTGTGTTAGTGTTGAAAAACCACTTTTCGCACTTGTGTTAGTGTTGAAAAACCACTTTTCGCACTTGTGTTGGTGCAGGAAACCACTTTTGCACTTGTATTAGTGTGGAAAAAACACTTTTCGCACTTGTGTTAGTGTTGAAAAACCACTTTTCGCACTTGTGTTAGTGTTGAAAAACCACTTTTTGCACTTGAGTTAGTGTTGAAAAACCACTTTTCACACTTGTGTTGGTGCAGGAAACCACTTTTGCACTTGTATTAGTGTGGAAAAAACACTTTTCGCACTTGTGTTAGTGTTGAAAAACCACTTTTCGCACTTGTGTTAGTGTTGAAAAACCACTTTTCGCACTTGTGTTAGTGTTGAAAAACCACTTTTCGCACTTGTGTTGGTGCAGGAAACCACTTTTGCACTTGTATAAGTGTGGAAAAAACACTTTTTGCACTTGTGATTGTGTTGAAAAACCTCTTTTCGCACTTGTGTTAGTGTTGAAAAACCACTTTTCGCATTTGTGTTAGTGTTGAAAAACCACTTTTCGCATTTGTGTTGGTGCAGGAAACCACTTTTGCACTTGTATTAGTGTGGAAAAAACACTTTTCGCACTT
This sequence comes from Myxine glutinosa, assembly GCF_964187855.1. NCBI lineage: Eukaryota > Metazoa > Chordata > Myxini > Myxiniformes > Myxinidae > Myxine > Myxine glutinosa. The sequence goes on from NW_027616587.1 coordinate 149,924, forward strand.
GTGTTAGTGTTGAAAAACCACTTTTCGCTCTTGTGTTAGTGTTGAAAAACCACTTTTCGCACTTGTGTTAGTGTTGAAAAACCACTTTTCGCACTTGTGTTGGTGCAGGAAACCACTTTTGCACTTGTATTAGTGTGGAAAAAACACTTTTCGCACTTGTGTTAGTGTTGAAAAACCACTTTTCGCACTTGTGTTAGTGTTGAAAAACCACTTTTCGCACTTCAGTTAGTGTTGAAAAACCACTTTTCGCACTTGTGTTGGTGCAGGAAACCACTTTTGCACTTGTATTAGTGTGGAAAAAACACTTTTCGCACTTGTGTTAGTGTTGAAAAACCACTTTTCGCACTTGTGTTAGTGTTGAAAAACCACTTTTCGCACTTGTGTTAGTGTTGAAAAACCACTTTTCGCACTTGTGTTGGTGCAGGAAACCACTTTTGCACTTGTATTAGTGTGGAAAAAACACTTTTTGCACTTGTGATAGTGTTGAAAAACCACTTTTCGCACTTGTGTTAGTGTTGAAAAACCACTTTTCGCACTTGTGTTAGTGTTGAAAAACCACTTTTGGCACTTGTGTTGGTGCAGGAAACCACTTTTTCACTTGTATTAGTGTGGAAAAAACACTTTTCGCACTTGTGTTAGTGTTGAAAAACCACTTTTCGCACTTGTGTTAGTGTTGAAAAACCACTTTTCGCACTTGTGTTGGTGCAGGAAACCACTTTTGCACTTGTATAAGTGTGGAAAAAACACTTTTTGCACTTGTGATTGTGTTGAAAAACCTCTTTTCGCACTTGTGTTAGTGTTGAAAAACCACTTTTCGCATTTGTGTTAGTGTTGAAAAACCACTTTTCGCATTTGTGTTGGTGCAGGAAACCACTTTTGCACTTGTAATAGTGTGGAAAAAACACTTTTCGCACTTGTGTTAGTGTTGAAAAACCACTTTTCGCTCTTGTGTTAGTGTTGAAAAACCACTTTTCGCACTTGTGTTAGTGTTGAAAAACCACTTTTCGCACTTGTGTTGGTGCAGGAAACAACTTTTGCACTTGTATTAGTGTGGAAAAAACACTTTTCGCACTTGTGTTAGTGTTGAAAAACCACTTTTCGCACTTGTGTTAGTGTTGAAAAACCACTTTTCGCACTTGTGTTAGTGTTGAAAAACCACTTTTTGCACTTGTGTTGGTGCAGGAAACCACTTTTGCACTTGTATTAGTGTGGAAAAAACACTTTTCGCACTTGTGTTAGTGTTGAAAAACCACTTTTTGCACTTGTGATAGTGTTGAAAAACCACTTTTCGCACTTGTGTTAGTGTTGAAAAACCACTTTTCGCACTTGTGTTAGTGTTGAAAAACCACTTTTCGCACTTGTGTTAGTGTTGAAAAACCACTTTTCGCACTTGTGTTGGTGCAGGAAACCACTTTTGCACTTGTATTACTGGGAAAAAAACACTTTTTGCACTTGTGATAGTGTTGAAAAACCACTTTTCGCACTTGTGTTAGTGTTGAAAAACCACTTTTCGCACTTGTGTTAGTGTTGAAAAACCACTTTTCGCAATTGTGTTAGTGCAGGAAACCACTTCTGCAGTTGTATTAGTGTGGAAAAAACACTTTTCGCACTTGTGTTAGTGTTGAAAAACCACTTTTCGCACTTGTGTTAGTGTTGAAAAACCACTTTTCGCACTTGTGTTAGTGTTGAAAAACCACTTTTCGCACTTGTGTTGGTGCAGGAAACCACTTTTGCACTTGTATTAGTGTGGAAAAAACACTTTTCGCACTTGTGTTAGTGTTGAAAAACCACTTTTCGCACTTGTGTTAGTGTTGAAAAACCACTTTTTGCACTTGTGTTAGTGTTGAAAAACCACTTTTCGCTCTTGTGTTAGTGTTGAAAAACCACTTTTCGCACTTGTGTTAGTGTTGAAAAACCACTTTTCGCACTTGTGTTAGTGTTGAAAAACCACTTTTGGCACTTGTGTTGGTGCAGGAAACCACTTTTTCACTTGTATTAGTGTGGCAAAAACACTTTTCGCACTTGTGTTAGTGTTGAAAAACCACTTTTCGCACTTGTGTTAGTGTTGAAAAACCACTTTTTGCACTTGTGTTGGTGCAGGAAACCACTTTTGCACTTGTATTAGTGTGGAAAACACACTTTTTGCACTTGTGTTAGTGTTGAAAAACCACTTTTCGCACTTATGTTGGTGCAGGAAACCACTTTTGCACTTGTATTAGTGTGGAAAAAACACTTTTTGCACTTTTGATAGTGTTGAAAAACCACTTTTCGCACTTATGTTAGTGTTGAAAAACCACTTTTCGCACTTGTGTTGGTGCAGGAAACCACTTTTGCACTTGTATTAGTGTGGAAAAAACACTTTTCACACTTGTGTTAGTGTTGAAAAACGACTTTTCGCACTTGTGTTAGTGTTGAAAAACCACTTTTCGCACTTGTGTTGGTGCAGGAAACCACTTTTGCACTTGTATTAGTGTGGAAAAAACACTTTTCGCACTTGTGTTAGTGTTGAAAAACCACTTTTTGCACTTCTGTGAGTGTTGAAAAACCACTTTTTGCACTTGTGTTAGTGTTGAAAAATCACTTTTCGCACTTGTGTTGGTGCAGGAAACCACTTTTGCACTTGTAGTAGTGTGGAAAAAACACTTTTCGCACTTGTGTTAGTGTTGAAAAACCACTTTTCGCACTTGTGTTAGTGTTGAAAAACCACTTTTCGCACTTGTGTTAGTGTTGAAAAACCACTTTTCGCACTTGTGTTGGTGCAGGAAACCACTTTTGCACTTGTATTAGTGTGGAAAAAACACTTTTCGCACTTGTGTTAGTGTTGAAAAACCACTTTTCGCACTTGTGTTAGTGTTGAAAAACCACTTTTCGCACTTGAGTTAGTGTTGAAAAACCACTTTTCACACTTGTGTTGGTGCAGGAAACCACTTTTGCACTTGTATTAGTGTGGAAAAAACACTTTTCGCACTTGTGTTAGTGTTGAAAAACCACTTTTCGCACTTGTGTTAGTGTTGAAAAACCACTTTTCGCACTTGTGTTAGTGTTGAAAAACCACTTTTCGCACTTGTGTTGGTGCAGGAAACCACTTTTGCACTTGTATTAGTGTGGAAAAAACACTTTTTGCACTTGTGATAGTGTTGAAAAACCACTTTTCGCACTTGTGTTAGTGTTGAAAAACCACTTTTCGCACTTGTGTTAGTGTTGAAAAACCACTTTTGGCACTTGTGTTGGTGCAGGAAACCACTTTTTCACTTGTATTAGTGTGGAAAAAACACTTTTCGCACTTGTGTTAGTGTTGAAAAACCACTTTTCGCACTTGTGTTGGTGTTGAAAAACCACTTTTCGCACTTGTGTTGGTGCAGGAAACCACTTTTGCACTTGTATAAGTGTGGAAAAAACACTTTTTGCACTTGTGATTGTGTTGAAAAACCTCTTTTCGCACTTGTGTTAGTGTTGAAAAACCACTTTTCGCATTTGTGTTAGTGTTGAAAAACCACTTTTCGCATTTGTGTTGGTGCAGGAAACCACTTTTGCACTTGTATTAGTGTGGAAAAAACACTTTTCGCACTTGTGTTAGTGTTGAAAAACCACTTTTCGCTCTTGTGTTAGTGTTGAAAAACCACTTTTCGCACTTGTGTTAGTGTTGAAAAACCACTTTTCGCACTTGTGTTGGTGCAGGAAACCACTTTTGCACTTGTATTAGTGTGGAAAAAACACTTTTCGCACTTGTGTTAGTGTTGAAAAACCACTTTTCGCACTTGTGTTAGTGTTGAAAAACCACTTTTCGCACTTGAGTTAGTGTTGAAAAACCACTTTTCGCACTTGTGTTGGTGCAGGAAACCACTTTTGCACTTGTATTAGTGTGGAAAAAACACTTTTCGCACTTGTGTTAGTGTTGAAAAACCACTTTTCGCACTTGTGTTAGTGTTGAAAAACCACTTTTCGCACTTGTGTTAGTGTTGAAAAACCACTTTTCGCACTTGTGTTGGTGCAGGAAACCACTTTTGCACTTGTATTAGTGTGGAAAAAACACTTTTTGCACTTGTGATAGTGTTGAAAAACCACTTTTCGCACTTGTGTTAGTGTTGAAAAACCACTTTTCGCACTTGTGTTAGTGTTGAAAAACCACTTTTGGCACTTGTGTTGGTGCAGGAAACCACTTTTTCACTTGTATTAGTGTGGAAAAAACACTTTTCGCACTTGTGTTAGTGTTGAAAAACCACTTTTCGCACTTGTGTTAGTGTTGAAAAACCACTTTTCGCACTTGTGTTGGTGCAGGAAACCACTTTTGCACTTGTATAAGTGTGGAAAAAACACTTTTTGCACTTGTGATTGTGTTGAAAAACCTCTTTTCGCACTTGTGTTAGTGTTGAAAAACCACTTTTCGCATTTGTGTTAGTGTTGAAAAACCACTTTTCGCATTTGTGTTGGTGCAGGAAACCACTTTTGCACTTGTATTAGTGTGGAAAAAACACTTTTCGCACTTGTGTTAGTGTTGAAAAACCACTTTTCGCACTTGTGTTAGTGTTGAAAAACCACTTTTTGCACTTGAGTTAGTGTTGAAAAACCACTTTTGGCACTTGTGTTGGTGCAGGAAACCACTTTTTCACTTGTATTAGTGTGGAAAAAACACTTTTCGCACTTGTGTTAGTGTTGAAAAACCACTTTTCGCACTTGTGTTAGTGTTGAAAAACCACTTTTCGCACTTGTGTTGGTGCAGGAAACCACTTTTGCACTTGTATAAGTGTGGAAAAAACACTTTTTGCACTTGTGATTGTGTTGAAAAACCTCTTTTCGCACTTGTGTTAGTGTTGAAAAACCACGTTTCGCATTTGTGTTAGTGTTGAAAAACCACTTTTCGCATTTGTGTTGGTGCAGGAAACCACTTTTGCACTTGTATTAGTGTGGAAAAAACACTTTTCGCACTTGTGTTAGTGTTGAAAAACCACTTTTCGCACTTGTGTTAGTGTTGAAAAACCACTTTTTGCACTTGAGTTAGTGTTGAAAAACCACTTTTCGCACTTGTGTTGGTGCAGGAAACCACTTTTGCACTTGTATTAGTGTGGAAAAAACACTTTTCGCACTTGTGTTAGTGTTGAAAAACCACTTTTCGCACTTGTGTTAGTGTTGAAAAACCACTTTTCGCACTTGTGTTAGTGTTGAAAAACCACTTTTCGCACTTGTGTTGGTGCAGGAAACCACTTTTGCACTTGTATAAGTGTGGAAAAAACACTTTTTGCACTTGTGATTGTGTTGAAAAACCTCTTTTCGCACTTGTGTTAGTGTTGAAAAACCACTTTTCGCATTTGTGTTAGTGTTGAAAAACCACTTTTCGCATTTGTGTTGGTGCAGGAAACCACTTTTGCACTTGTATTAGTGTGGAAAAAACACTTTTCGCACTTGTGTTAGTGTTGAAAAACCACTTTTCGCTCTTGTGTTAGTGTTGAAAAACCACTTTTCGCATTTGTGTTAGTGTTGAAAAACCACTTTTCGCACTTGTGTTGGTGCAGTAAACCACTTTTGCACTTGTATTAGTGTGGAAAAAACACTTTTCGCACTTGTGTTAGTGTTGAAAAACCACTTTTCGCACTTGTGTTAGTGTTGAAAAACCACTTTTCGCACTTCAGTTAGTGTTGAAAAACCACTTTTCGCACTTGTGTTGGTGCAGGAAACCACTTTTGCACTTGTATTAGTGTGGAAAAAACACTTTTCGCACTTGTGTTAGTGTTGAAAAACCACTTTTCGCACTTGTGTTAGTGTTGAAAAACCACTTTTCGCACTTGTGTTAGTGTTGAAAAACCACTTTTCGCACTTGTGTTGGTGCAGGAAACCACTTTTGCACTTGTATTAGTGTGGAAAAAACACTTTTTGCACTTGTGATAGTGTTGAAAAACCACTTTTCGCACTTGTGTTAGTGTTGAAAAACCACTTTTCGCACTTGTGTTAGTGTTGAAAAACCACTTTTGGCACTTGTGTTGGTGCAGGAAACCACTTTTTCACTTGTATTAGTGTGGAAAAAACACTTTTCGCACTTGTGTTAGTGTTGAAAAACCACTTTTCGCACTTGTGTTAGTGTTGAAAAACCACTTTTGGCACTTGTGTTGGTGCAGGAAACCACTTTTGCACTTGTATAAGTGTGGAAAAAACACTTTTTGCACTTGTGATTGTGTTGAAAAACCTCTTTTCGCACTTGTGTTAGTGTTGAAAAACCACTTTTCGCATTTGTGTTAGTGTTGAAAAACCACTTTTCGCATTTGTGTTGGTGCAGGAAACCACTTTTGCACTTGTATTAGTGTGGAAAAAACACTTTTCGCACTTGTGTTAGTGTTGAAAAACCACTTTTCGCTCTTGTGTTAGTGTTGAAAAACCACTTTTCGCACTTGTGTTAGTGTTGAAAAACCACTTTTCGCACTTGTGTTGGTGCAGGAAACAACTTTTGCACTTGTATTAGTGTGGAAAAAACACTTTTCGCACTTGTGTTAGTGTTGAAAAACCACTTTTCGCACTTGTGTTAGTGTTGAAAAACCACTTTTCGCACTTGTGTTAGTGTTGAAAAACCACTTTTTGCACTTGTGTTGGTGCAGGAAACCACTTTTGCACTTGAATTAGTGTGGAAAAAACACTTTTCGCACTTGTGTTAGTGTTGAAAAACCACTTTTTGCACTTGTGATAGTGTTGAAAAACCACTTTTCGCACTTGTGTTAGTGTTGAAAAACCACTTTTCGCACTTGTGTTAGTGTTGAAAAACCACTTTTCGCACTTGTGTTAGTGTTGAAAAACCACTTTTCGCACTTGTGTTGGTGCAGGAAACCACTTTTGCACTTGTATTACTGGGAAAAAAACACTTTTTGCACTTGTGATAGTGTTGAAAAACCACTTTTCGCACTTGTGTTAGTGTTGAAAAACCACTTTTCGCACTTGTGTTAGTGTTGAAAAACCACTTTTCGCAATTGTGTTAGTGCAGGAAACCACTTCTGCAGTTGTATTAGTGTGGAAAAAACACTTTTCGCACTTGTGTTAGTGTTGAAAAACCACTTTTCGCACTTGTGTTAGTGTTGAAAAACCACTTTTTGCACTTGTGTTAGTGTTGAAAAACCACTTTTCGCACTTGTGTTGGTGCAGGAAACCACTTTTGCACTTGTATTAGTGTGGAAAAAACACTTTTCGCACTTGTGTTAGTGTTGAAAAACCACTTTTCGCACTTGTGTTAGTGTTGAAAAACCACTTTTTGCACTTGTGTTAGTGTTGAAAAACCACTTTTCGCTCTTGTGTTAGTGTTGAAAAACCACTTTTCGCACTTGTGTTAGTGTTGAAAAACCACTTTTCGCACTTGTGTTAGTGTTGAAAAGCCACTTTTGGCACTTGTGTTGGTGCAGGAAACCACTTTTTCACTTGTATTAGTGTGGCAAAAACACTTTTCGCACTTGTGTTAGTGTTGAAAAACCACTTTTCGCACTTGTGTTAGTGTTGAAAAACCACTTTTTGCACTTGTGTTGGTGCAGGAAACCACTTTTGCACTTGTATTAGTGTGGAAAACACACTTTTTGCACTTGTGTTAGTGTTGAAAAACCACTTTTCGCACTTATGTTGGTGCAGGAAACCACTTTTGCACTTGTATTAGTGTGGAAAAAACACTTTTTGCACTTTTGATAGTGTTGAAAAACCACTTTTCGCACTTATGTTAGTGTTGAAAAACCACTTTTCGCACTTGTGTTGGTGCAGGAAACCACTTTTGCACTTGTATTAGTGTGGAAAAAACACTTTTCGCACTTGTGTTAGTGTTGAAAAACGACTTTTCGCACTTGTGTTAGTGTTGAAAAACCACTTTTCGCACTTGTGTTGGTGCAGGAAACCACTTTTGCACTTGTATTAGTGTGGAAAAAACACTTTTCGCACTTGTGTTAGTGTTGAAAAACCACTTTTTGCACTTCTGTGAGTGTTGAAAAACCACTTTTTGCACTTGTGTTAGTGTTGAAAAATCACTTTTCGCACTTGTGTTGGTGCAGGAAACCACTTTTGCACTTGTAGTAGTGTGAGTAGTGTAATAATGTTGCTTCTGGGACACCTCCGTTTAACATGGGAAATCCCTATCTAATGTCATTTACCCCCTTGTCTTTTTCAAAAATCATAAACACCTCTATTTCTCCCACCCTCATCTTTATGAACCTTTTGTCTGTAGTACCTATCCTTAATGTTGTTCATTAGACCACTCAAACACTACAAATATTTGTTTTCTCTTATAGACCTATCATCCTTCTTCTACATATCATCTGGCAGATTAATCTTTGACCCATTCACTTCCATATTAATTCTTTCCCTCCCTCATTGGCCCTAAACACCTATATTTCTCTCACCCTGTTCTTTACGAACCTTCTAACCTTTTGACATGTTATCCTTATTCATTAGACCACTTAAACACCTGTGATCCTTCTGACCTCATGGACCTTTTAACCTTTTACTCTTAATATCATCTGGTGAATATAACCCACTCAAACAACGACCCTACAAATATTTGTTTATGCGTGGGAAATAATTTAATTCTCTTGCCACTCTCTTCACCATCTAATATATTAACAAAAAATATGTTTGAGTTTGGTTCTTTATTAAGATATTTTAACTGAGCTAAGATAAAATGGTAAACCTCCCTCAATGTTCTTATTTGAGCGCCTCCAGTGCCACACACTTTTTGGTAGGCTCTGCCCACCTTTTGTTAAGCTCCGTCCACTTTTTGGAAAAACCCCGCCCACTTTTTGGTAAGCCACGCCCACCTTTTACTAAGCCCCGCCCACTTTTTGTTAAGCCACGCCCACTTTTTGCTATACCCCGCCCACTTTTGCTAAGCTCCGCCCACTTTTGCTAAGTCCCACCCACTTTATAAACTCTTCAGCATTGTATCATTTCCAGGTAATACATAACATCATTTTCAGGGAATTTCCATCACATCATTTCCAGTTAAGACACGCCCAGGGAATTTCCACAGGAAATGACACACACCCAGCCCTTCTTATAAAAGGCACCGACCACACAGGCTTTTTCAAACACGCTTTCTGCTTCACTTGAGAATGGACTCCTATGCCGAAATGGAATGGGATAACTTTGCTATTCCTTGGAGTCCTACTACCTGTGTAGCGCTCAACCTTCAGATTGATGAACTGGACTCAAACCTCTTGTCGATGGAGGAAATTGTATCTGAGCTACGAAATGAAAATTCTACTTTTAACACAACTTGGGATAAAGTTATTTTTTTGTTTGAAGATCTTTTGAACAACCAAGACCCACAGAACGAGTTCTACCTTGATGACCCAGCCAAAGAGTTATACCTTGGAGATCCACAAAATCCTGAAAAAGAGTTCTACCATGATGATACTTATTGTGAGTTATCAAAACAAAACCCACTGAACGAGTTCTACCTTGATGACCCAGCCAAAGAGTTATACCTTGGAGACTCACTAAATTTGGGAAAAACTAATTATGAGGTCTGCCTAGATGGTTCTAACTGTGGAGCCTACCTTGGAGACTCACTAAATTTGGGAAAAACAAATTATGAGGTCTGCCTAGATGGTTCTAACTGTGGAGCCTACCTTGGAGACTCACTAAATTTGGGAAAAACAAATTATGAGGTCTGCCTAGATGGTTCTAACTGTGGAGCCTACCTTGGAGACTCACTAAATTTGGGAAAAACAAATTATGAGGTTTGCCTAGATGGTTCTAACTGTGGAGCCTACCTTGGAGACTCACTAAATTTGGGAAAAACTAATTATGAGGTCTGCCTAGATGGTTCTAACTGTGGAGCCTACCTTGGAGACTCACTAAATTTGGGAAAAACAAATTATGAGGTCTGCCTAGATGGTTCTAACTGTGGAGCCTACCTTGGAGACTCACTAAATTTGGGAAAAACAAATTATGAGGTTTGCCTAGATGGTTCTAACTGTGGAGCCTACCTTGGAGACTCACTAAATTTGGGAAAAACAAATTATGAGGTTTGCCTAGATGGTTCTAACTGTGGAGCCTACCTTGGAGACTCACTAAATTTGGGAAAAACTAATTATGAGGTCTGCCTAGATGGTTCTAACTGTGGAGCCTACCTTGGAGACTCACTAAATTTGGGAAAAACAAATTATGAGGTCTGCCTAGATGGTTCTAACTGTGGAGCCTACCTTGGAGACTCACTAAATTTGGGAAAAACAAATTATGAGGTCTGCCTAGATGGTTCTAACTGTGGAGCCTACCTTGGAGACTCACTAAATTTGGGAAAAACAAATTATGAGGTTTGCCTAGATGGTTCTAACTGTGGAGCCTACCTTGGAGACTCACTAAATTTGGGAAAAACTAATTATGAGGTCTGCCTAGATGGTTCTAACTGTGGAGCCTACCTTGGAGACTCACTAAATTTGGGAAAAACAAATTATGAGGTCTGCCTAGATGGTTCTAACTGTGGAGCCTACCTTGGAGACTCACTAAATTTGGGAAAAACAAATTATGAGGTTTGCCTAGATGGTTCTAACTGTGGAGCCTACCTTGGAGACTCACTAAATTTGGGAAAAACTAATTATGAGGTCTGCCTAGATGGTTCTAACTGTGGAGCCTACCTTGGAGACTCACTAAATTTCATAAAATTAGGAAAAGAGTTTTACCTTGGAGACTTTGAAAACTGGTTTCGTTTTGGAGACTCGGAATGGGGGTTTTGTTTTGATGACTCGGAATGTGATACCTATCTTGGAGGCTCAACAGGAATGTGGTTATACCTTGGGAACTTGGAAAGTTGGTTTTATTTTGGAGACTCTACCTGTGGGGTTCCTCTTGGAGACTCTTTGGATTCTAAAGCAATGAACAATGTTCTTTATTTAATGACGCTTGATTTAAGCAATATCAAGAAAGTTCGAGGAAGAAAATGCTGGAAAATTCTTTCTTCCCATTTCTACTTCTTCAAACTTAAAAGCCTTGAAAGACAGAATTGGAGGAAGAGGAAAAAAAAAAGAAATACGTATTTAAAAAAGAAGAAAAGAAAGATTATGTTAGGGTTTGGGTGGGATTTTGAATGTGAGGGTTAGGGATGGGGTTGGGTTAGGGTTGGGATTTTGAATGTGAGGGTTAGGGTTGGGGTTGGGTTAGGGATGGGGTTGGGTTAGGGATGGGGTTGGGTTAGGGATGGGTTGGGTTAGGGTTGGGATTTTGAATGTGAGGGTTAGGGTTGGGGTTGGGTTAGGGATGGGATTGGGTTAGGGTTGGGATTTTGAATGTGAGGGTTAGGGATGGGGTTGGGTTAGGGATGGGGTTGGGTTGGGGATGGGGTTGGGTTAGGGATGGGGTTGGGTTAGGGATGGGGTTGGGTTAGGGATGGGGTTGGGTTGGGGATGGGGTTGGGTTAGGGATGGGGTTGGGTTAGGGATGGGTTGGGTTAGGGATGGGTTTGGGTTAGGGATGGGGTTGGGTTAGGGTTTGTATATTATTATGACTCACTCGCACATACACACACACACAAAAGTTAAGCCCCAACTAAAAAGTTGTGGGATTCTGTGTTTGGGGTTCACAGATTTAAAAACGTATCCCCATTATACACACACAAAAGTTAAGCCCCAACTAAAAAGTTGTGGGATTCTGTGTTTGGGGTTCACAGATTTAAAAACGTATCCCCATTATACACACACAAAAGTTAAGCCCCAACTAAAAAGTTGTGGGATTCTGTGTTTGGGGTTCACAGATTTAAAAACGTATCCCCATTATACACACACAAAAGTTAAGCCCCAACTAAAAAGTTGTGGGATTCTGTGTTTGGGGTTCACAGATTTAAAAACGTATCCCCATTACATTTTATTTATTTATTTATTATTTTCAAGGGTATTACCTGCTTACTTGTGTTTTTTGTAATTCTTGTGAGTAAAATGAACCCAAGATTTCTTCTCCATTTAAATCATATAATTTGTAGGTCCAAGGGACTGTATCCATTACATCAATGATTTTAAATAATTCACGAGTCCATTTTTGTGTATAACCTTTCTCAAAATGACTTTTCCATTTGTATATTCTTACAATATCACCAACTTTAAACTTGGGCTTTCTCAAATTAATCTCCTTTTCATATTCTAATTTTGTAAATGTTTCTGATGGTTTTGATTGTGTTGATGAATGAACTGTATTATTGTAATTATCTACAATATCCTGAATTAAATACACCCATTTTTGAGAACCGAGTTGTGTGAATTTTTTATATAATTTCTCTTTTAAAGTACGATTAAAACGCTCAATAACAACTGCCTTTCCTTCATTAAAGGTGCTGTATAATTTAATACCCTTCCCCTTAAGAAATTTCATGAATATTTTGTTATAGAACTCTGTTCCCTCATCAGTCCATAACTTCTTTGGTTTCCTTTTATCCCGATCAAATATTAGCTTAAAGGCTAACATTAAAGTATCACCCCTTTTATTTTTTAAAGGGACAACCCAGGCAAATCTACTCCTCAAATCAATAACGGTTAAAGCATACCTGTATCCCCTGTCATTATTCAATTCAATTAAATCAGCGGACCATATGTGGTCAGTGTATTTAGAATAAACCTTCCTTCTTTTAAACTTTGTGATTATAGGTTTGTGTAATTCTTCAGCCAAAAGCTCCTCAGTCTTGATGGCATCATTAGAGCCTAATAGTTTTTTGAGGAATAACCAAGACCAAGTTTCAATTTAGCATTTATCAAATTTCTCACAATAAACCTATCAACTTTCTCTCTCAACGTTGGATTTTGTATCAAAGACAAATTATACAACATTTCGCTGTCGGCTTTATGTTTTTCAGTCAACGTAGTGGTTTTCCCATAAGCAATATCATGCTTCATACACACTTCGTCAACCCTATTTGTAGGTTTAGACCAAGGTTTAGGATTGTCAGCCTCATCTAATCTTTTATCCAAGTTTGTTCCTGGACCACAGAAAGAATACCCTGGAAGGTGTAATTCCCCTGGAATTCCAGTTGTTGTAAATTTACTTCCTGACAGAAACTTTTGTATGTCTCCTCCTCTTTTAGGAGAGATGAATTGGCACTTTTTAGAGCCACATACTTGACATATTCCTTTTTGATAAACTCTATTATTTTTAGCTTTAACATAAGAGATATTTTTAGATTTAGTTTTCTTTTTACATTTGAGACAATAACTCATATTTATTTATCAGAAAAATTCCGACAGAGTATCAAAACCTTTTTGGTTTTCAACATATACATTTCAATCTTTATTTTTAAAACATAAAGAATCCTAAGGAATGCCTTCACTCTCTCCTCCATTTATTTACAAATAAAAACTAACTAAAGTCAATGACACCAACATCATCAATCACATAATCTTTTCCTTCTTCTTCTTCTTCTTCTTCACCACTTTCTCGTTTAAATCTCTGAAATTGAAGCCATTGACGTTCTTATTTTTGAAACCATTATCTTCATAAGAGTTGTTAATTCTTTAATTTCCTCTTCGGTGCGTTGAGATTGATTTATTTGCTTTAATACACTCAATCTTTTATGAATCTCAGTGATTTCCATCTTTTTATATTTTTCCTCCCTCTCTCTTTGCTCCCTCTCCTCCTCCTCCATTTTCTCCCTCTCCTCCTTCTCCTTTTTCTCCCTTTTCTCCCTTTCCTCCTTCTCCCTTTTCTCCCTTTCCTCCTTCTCCTTTTTCTCCCTCTCCTCCTTCTCCTCCTTTTTCTCCCTCTCCTCCTTCTCCTCCCTCTCCCTTTCCTCCTTCTCCTTTTTCTCTCTTTCCTCCTTCTCTTCTTCAACTCCTTCCTCATCCCTTGCTACCCTTGAGTTTGAACCCCAAAGAATATTATACATATACTCATCTGGATTTTGAGATATTCTTGTATCTATAATTATTTTTCTCATAATAGGATACCAATAAGATTTGTTGACGATTTCTAAAAGAGTTTTATATTTCATAACTTTGAGAAGTTCATTTTTATTTAATATTTTAAACAAGTCTCTATTTGTGGGTTTAACAATATCAGTATAAGGCCAGTTTTTTATGACAAAATTCCCATGTATATGCTCCAAATCATAAGGTATGTAATACCGAGCACCCTTTTCTTGTAGGTATCCTTGAATACAAAAATTATAATTCTCTTGTAGTCTTCTTCCTGCCATTTATGTATCAGAAATATATGTGAGATTAATATTATGACAGGTAATACCACCCCATCTTCCCACTACCAAATCGGTTTGTATTCCTCGGCTTTCTATCCTTATCTCATTACCTTCCTTCTTTGTCATGCGAACCATCGCTATACTATCATATATTTTTATTTTCTTAAAATCACGTATTTGTTGTTTACTAATTGTACTTCCACATAAATCCTTATCTTCACCAAGTGGATAATATTCTTCTTTACGAGACTGATTTAAATCATGTAGGTCTTCTATGTTTATTGAAAAAGACCAATTATACCCTAAATCAGGCATATCATACCCCCATTTATTAATTCGCATATTAACTAAATGTCCTTCTTTATAAAATTTAATTGTAAGCAGGTAGTTAAATTCAATGAGGAAAGGTGTATGGTCAGTATAACCAGGTGTTGTGGTTGTAAATTTTACTTGTTTCACAAAACGTGCTGTTTTCTTTAAAGATATATATTGTGATAAATCACTGAATCTAATCAAGTCATTCGCATCTGTAGGGTTTGGATAATTGATTAATTTATAAGTATTCTTCATATTAATATTTTTACTTACACTATATTTTTGTCGTTCAGCCTGTGCCTTTGTATAATAATTTGATAAATCAATATCCTGAGAGGATTTTCCAAAGATAGAACCATCTTTTCCAACATAGGTCATTTATATTAGATAAAAAATGATATCATAAAAATTTTCATTATTGTTGAGTTGAAATAATACATATAAACATAATTGGCCACAACATTTAGAATTAATTTCTTGAACTTGGAATGTTTGATAAACACCATTCTGTAAGAATTGTATTACTTCAACAGGTGGTGGCATACCATAACTATCAAAATAATATTTATCCTGACTATTATGAATACAAACCCAATGAGAACCATTCTGTGTGTCTAAATTCATAATAATATTCTTTGTATTCTTATTTATATGTGTTAATTCATCTCTCATACAAATAACCACATTATCAATTTTTAGTGTTTTACAATACTTAGCTAGTTCTATATTTGACGTTGTATTCTTTCCAAATTGTTTAAACCATTTATCCATTTATTTATGAGAAAGATACAATCCATTACCCCGTTTAGTTAGTTTAACACCCGCTTGAGCGATAGAGGAAAGCATATCTCCAACCAACAATCTAGCTTTATCAGGTAGACTTTCAAGTTTTTGAGCAAAATCTACAATTACACCACTTCCACTAATTTGTTTCTCCAACTCCTTGTTATGTCTTTCCAATTCTTTTTGAGCTTTTAGTTGTGCCTTCCTTTCGTTAGCAGTTTTTACCGCTGCTGAAATACCACCAGTCAATGCTCCCGCCGCACTTAAACCAGCAAATAAAGGAATTAGAAACGGGAGAAATCCTCCTCTTGACTCATCTATTGAATATTTCTTTAACATAGGTTTCGTCATTTTAATTTTAAGTGATCCAACATCATTTAGTGTTTTTACTTGTGTGTGTGTGAGTAAAACATCAATTCTTACAGCTCCTTTTCTTTGAATTGTATTAACATTAATAATACAAGGCTTTTGATTTTGAATACAAGATGTTAATTTATTAAGATTGATTTGATTAACATATACCCCAACCATTTATTTATGAGAAAAAACCTATGTGATATTAATCATAACACCATTATCTGTATTAATCTGTAATTCTGTTTCCTCCAAAAGCAAACAATATGCATTAACCTCTTCACTCTCCCCTCTTTCAATGTATAGAGAAGTATCCACTCGATTAGACTTTATAGTTTCCTTTTGAGAACTCAGGTCAATTGCGTAGATTGTATAAAGTTTTTGAAACGCAACCATATCCAAAATAGGATCATTATTACCATTACTTTCACACACCTTTTGGTAGGACTTGTAGGCTTCCGCATAATCATTTTTTTCCCAATCAATTTCCAATCTATCTCGCGGATAAAATGTGCCATCAAGAGAAACCCGAAGTTGTTTCACCTTAGCATTATCACTCAGCGCATTATTCTTATTAGTACCGTCCTCTCCATCTGGTTTTTTAAAAATGAGCCAGAGGTATCGTGGCTTTCCTTGAAGAACACCCAAATTCCAAGTGTAGGTAGTGTGTTCCAGTTTAACGTGTTGACATCTTCTTTTAAGGTATGATACATTTAGCGGTTTCTTTGAGTTAAGTCTTCTATTTAACATCTCTTCCGTTTTAAGATTAGGAGTATATTCACTGATATACCAACACAAATCATTAATAACAAATTTATTGTTGTCTCCAAAAGCATTTTCATCCCCAAAAAGCAACCTATTTACATTATCATTCCTTTGTAGTTGAAATCTAATTTTAAGACCATACAAAACTTTATCATAATCGCAAAATCCAAATATACCTTTAAGAGGTACTGCTACGGTAAAACTATTCACTGCTTTTGTTTCATCATTATACATTGACTTCCTTTGACTATAACCAGGGTCTGCGTTTGTACCCGTTGACATATCAGGAATAAAACCTTCAACAGCTCCCTTACCCATTCTATCACTAAACGAATATAGTGTAAATTTCATCATTTCAGATGTAGCAGAGACATAATCAACCGCTTCAACCTCTTGTGTTCCAATATACAGGCGGACACTGTCAAACATTTTCCAGAAGAAATCATTTACGAGTGTAGCATTAGTATTATTCGCAGCCTTAGTGAATTTAAATTTACACAGCAAGAAACTATCAGCTATATTCAAGTAAGTTTGTTGATTATTTATTTCAAAACTTTTTGTTCCGTTTGAATTCCAGTCTGTTCCTGTTATAGCATTTACCTTAAAATAGTCTTCCTTTTTAGTGGAGTTTGAAATGATAATCGTATCATCCAAATCATAGATACTATCAATCGCTTCCATACTTGTATTTATATAGCATTAAAATTGTTGAAACCCTGACCCAAGTATTTTAATGATTTTTTGTCGTTCTTGTGAAGATAGTTGAGTTTTACCTTTTTTTATTTCTTTGATTGCTTGTAATTTATGAGACTCCTTTTGAGCATCTTTTATACTCTTTATAGCACCCGCAACGGAGCCCACGGCAGAAGCAGTTGAACCAATTAGGTCTTTATGTTTAAGGATGGTTGAACCAATACCCATTAGAGTATCAATTATCCCATCTCCTTTATTTCGAAATTGATGACCTACACCTCGTTGTCTCTTAGGTTTATAGTATCCTCTACCCACATACCTTGTATAGTCTGGTGAAAGGAACATGCCCTCCCCTGTAATTATTTTATATTTTCCCAACTCGTGTTTTCTCACAATAACCATTATTTATTTATTGAAAAACTTCACGTAGGTGAATTCTGATGGATATAATTTCATCATTAAAGGATATCATACGATTATCTTGGTCGGTTATCCTAAAATTTACTCTGTATATGGTTTTTCCTGACACAGGTAAATAGACAAGATTTTTTGGTTCCATATTAAATTTATAACCAATCGGGGTTGAGTATGCACTGAATGAAAATATTGTATTTGTTCTTATTCCATCGTTATAAGCACCATCAATCAAATCACAATGAATTAATACTGAATTTATACCGGAGGATATTTGGATAACATTATCACTGTAAAACGTCCCGTTATTTTCAATCTTTTTTGAAGAGAAACCCAATAGCTCTCTAAACGAATTTTCAATCGTGAAATCAACTTTATAATTATTTTTAAGTTTAATAGTTGATTTTGAAGTGTGTTTTTGAATATCTATTACAATATTTTTTGGTTCATCACCTTTTTCTTTCATAAGGCGAGAGACTTCTGAAGATATTTGAGAAATCTCGTAAGCTCCAGGTGAAACGGTTATAGTTTTATATCCACTTCCTGGATTATAACTAAACTTGTTGTTTTTCTCTGTGATATTAAACAAGGTATTATAAGTTTCCATTGACAATAAAGATGCCTCATATGAGGTAAGGGGGTCAAGTTGTAGTGGGTAAGGGAATGAAGCTGTGTAATCGCTCGTTGTGAAATTAAAACTAAGAATTGTGCTTCTCATCTTATTTAATATCTAATAAAATATCTTTGTATTGACATTTATTAATTATTTTCATATTCATCAACTGATCTAAAATGGCTGAGGATTCATTAAAACAATTGTTGTTTCCAGCCTTCTTACTACCTAACAACAATAATAGCCTATTAACTAATTGTGATGGGTCATTTGGAAGAAAACTAACACCTGAACCAAGTTTACTTAAAGCATCAATAATATGTTTCTCCTTCTCATTCTTCTTACTTTTACCAGCAACAGAAACTCCATAATCAAGTGCATTTAACAACTCAATATATACCCTATCTTCCTCTCTTTCCATATCAAGTGGTTCCTCAAAATATTTTGAACCGCTGAATCCGGGGTTTGTTAGAAGAAACATTAATCTTGGAGTTAATTTAACATTTGGTTGAGTAGAACTCAAGAACATCAATTCATCATTAAATATCAATACCTTTTCTTCCACAAGATGAAACACTGCTGGTTCTTCTGTTGGAATGAGACCTGCTCTGGTTTTTGAACCCGCCGAATATTCATTGTTTTGAAGAGCTTCCACAACATAATTAGGGGGTTGATTTACCTCCTCAAGTTTCCGAAATAATCCCTCGTCATCATATTCTAATTCACCAAGTTCTTGTTTTGTTATCTGACTAAAATCTTTGAGCATTTGAAGTTTTTTCGGAGTAAATTCTACCGTGGGAACTGTAGGTGAGTGTTGAGTTTTCAAAAGTGGTTTAAAGAATTTCTCTTGTTTTCTTTCAAAGGCTTCTTCACCAGTTAGTTTCTGTCTCCGTTTCTTCTTTATCTCTTCCTGTTGTTTAACAACTTTTGAAACTAATTGTTGATGTTCCTTAAACTTTCTTTCTCTTTCTTCGGTATTCATTTTCTGTATTTATTTATTGAAAAA
This sequence comes from Myxine glutinosa, assembly GCF_964187855.1. Lineage (NCBI taxonomy): Eukaryota > Metazoa > Chordata > Myxini > Myxiniformes > Myxinidae > Myxine > Myxine glutinosa. Next base: position 168,992 of record NW_027616587.1, read on the forward strand.
TATCATTTAGTATCTCATCTTGTTTCACAACAATATATTTATATTTTCCAATCGTGTGTTTCATATAATTTTCAAATTCTTTTTTACTACATAACGTAGAGCAATTATCTCTCCAAAAATTATTTACATCTATTGAATTTAACTTAAATAAAATAAAAGTATTGGCATTGTTTCTTATTGAGCGTCGAGGGAGTTGAAAATATGATTGACTAAGATATATACAATTACAAGAAGAATGTCTCCCTCTTGTATAGTAGCTATCCATTACTGTTTGGTTTCTCTCATTAACACAATCATCAAAGATGACGAGGTTCTTTTTTGATTTATCTAAATCTTGAGGTGAAGGTATATCATCCGTATTATCACTGAGAATACAAGTTATGGGTTTCGATTTTGATTTCTGTGTATCACAAAATAATTGTATTATATCTTCAATATTATAATCATTTAGTTCGTTTTGAAGTTTAAATAAACCGATAATGTCTTCCTTTTTAAGACCCGCATTAAAACCCTGTGAGAGTAGTTGATACTCGGGTTGAAAACTTGACTTTGTAAAAATTATTAAATTATCATAATCTAAAAAATTAGGACCAAGGAGCATCTTTAAAAGTAAACAGGTTTTCCCACATCCACTTGAACCAACTATTAGACATCTCAATGAATTTGGAATGTTTTTATGGTTATTAAACTTTATCTTATTTTCCCAAACGGGTAAAAAATCATTCATTTATATATTTGGAAAACAAGTCATCTAACTTTTTTTGAGCTATTTTAGAAACTCTATATTTTATCCTGAGTTCGGGTTTAATTTCAAAATAATTCATTATTTTATTTATATAGTATCTTGTATTAACATTTCCATTAAAATTATTTTGAATAATAAATATCATTAAACCCTTATACTTTTCCTCAATACAAAGAGTCTCTTTCCTTGTAAGAAATGGTGTATTATCACCATAATGCTTAACATTCATCTCTCTTATTAATCTTGTAAAGTAATTCATTTTTGGTTCTAATTTAAAAGAGTTATATGTTTTTTTATATTTCTTATTATCATTAATTAGAATATAATCACAGAATAAACATTGTTTATATGAACCCTCATTATTAAGCCCTATTCTATCACAAGCCGGACAATTCTCTAATTTATCATATGGAGAGTCTGGAAATTCTAAATATCCTTCAGAACTTATCATATTTATATAGTAAATTTTTACTTAAACTAAACGCAAGTTTATTCATTAATAAATACAATGTTTCAAAGCACAAAAGACAAATTTCAATCAATCTCTACTTCGGTGGAAGATATAGAAAAATATGTCAAAGATGTTAAATTGAACAAAGATAAATATGGAAATTTTTGGGTAAAACCAGTTATGGAAAATAACATGAGCCCCTCTATTTCATTTAAAGGAAGAGCTCTAACTATACCTGGAAAGACATCCATTAAAGTAAATCTAACAAAAGTTTCTCCTCTACTCCTGGCAATTTATTCAAAGCTTGAAAAAGTGATTGACCACGATACTTTGAAAAAGAATGATAAGACCATTAATAATTCTAGAGGAGACATTTGTATTTTCTTTAATAATCCAAAGGGTGTAGATCTAAGTAAAATGAATGATGTTAATATTTCTGGTGAAATGTCATTTCGTTCTATGATAGTTAGAGATTATTTAAAGATAACTTTTGATATAAAAATTGTAGAGATTGAATCTGTTAATGAAAGAAAGTATATAGATATTGATGGGAATATTTTTCTTGCTAATTAAATATGAGTCAATACAGCAGTGAAGATTTTACTATTTCATTGAACTCGGACGATAGTGATGATAGTATTTCATTGAACTTGGACGATGGTGATGATAGTATTTCATTGAACACAGATGATAGTTATGATACTAATAGTTTGTGCTCAAATGATAGTTATGAGAGTAGCTTTATTGATGACTCTGAGTATGATTCTGAGTATTCATGTGATAGTTATGACTTAGATGATTCTGAGTGAAAAAGTGTTTTAGTTTAAGCACAGCGATATATATAAAACGGAGCTGTAAAGCTCAAAAGTGTTTTATTTTAAGCACAGTGATATATATAAAACACCACGTTTTCTCACGCTATAAATATGGTTTATTGTGATACTTGCGAGAAGGAAGTAAAATATTATAAACAACATATTCTCACCGCAAAACATACATACAACATTTTAAACAAACTTTCCCCTCTTCCACCTGAAACAAAACACTGTTCTACATGTAATAAAAATATCCTCAAGAAAGGCTTCAAAATACATCTTAAAACAAATCTACATTTATCAAATTTTATCACAACTAAAAACTCTGATGGAGCATTCAAAGGACATATTAAAATAAGAGTCTTTAACTTCAAACCTCCTGAACCAGAGTCTATAGTTGATGCTGTAGAAATAGTTAAACCTGCTGTTCAAACGTTGATTGAAAAAACACTAAAGGAAATGAAACCACTTAAATTTTATATGGGAGTAAAATTAGAAATGACAAAGGATGAAGGAGTTATAGATGCACCATACATGAGAACTGAGCCACACTTTATATCTTCATATCAAGATTTTAAAACATCAGGAGTCTATGATGAACTTATTAAACAAGAGCAAGATGTGGATAATTCAATCGTAGGAAGTGGATTCAATATAGGAAAAATTATTTACATAGACATTCATATTCTTAAATCAGATCCTCTAAAAGCTTCTTCTTACATTGATTTACCCAGTGTTATCAAAAATAGAAAAGCAGTTATCAATATCAAAAATAAAGACAATAAATGTTTTCTCTGGTCTATTTTAGCACACTTACATCCTCCACATTTTCATGATGAAAGAGTATCTCATTATAAAAAATATGAGAATACATTAAATACGAAAGATCTAAAGTTTCCGATGACTTTAAATGATATTCCTAAATTTGAAAAGATGAATAATTTATCAGTTAATGTTTATGGTCTAACAGAAACAAACAACATTCAGGTTTTAAAGCTTTCTGACAATTGTAAACAAACTCATATTAATCTTCTATATTTTAATTCAGACGAAAATTCACATTATACATACATCAAAGATATTGCTAAATTAATAAAACCACAAGTCTGTAAGAGAACAAATAAAATATATATTTGTTTGCGTTGTCTTAACTTCTTCAATTCACAAGAAAGATTAGATAAACATTCAAATTATTGTGGCGAACATAAATCAACGGTAATCAATATGCCTAAAGAAGGCTCAAAGATCACATTCAAAGATGAAAATAAAAAGATCAAACATCCATTTGTTATATATGCTGATTTTGAAAGTATTTTAGAAAAAATTGATACTGCTTCTCCAGATCCAAAAGAATCATACACAAATAAATATCAAAAACATACTCCTTGTGGTTTTTGTTATTATATCAAATCATCCGTTGGTGATAAATATAACAAGTTAGAGATGTATAGAGGCTCAAATACCCCAGAGGAGTTTGTGAAACGACTAGAAAAAGACTGTGTTCGATTAACCAAGATAATGAGAGAAACCAATAAACCAATGTCCTTAACAAGTAAAGAAAAAAGGGAATTTATAAAAAACAATGTCTGTCATATTTGTGAGGAGAAAATTGGTAAAGGTCTAAAGGTTAGAGACCATTGTCATCTCACTGGTAAATATAGAGGTCTGGCTCATCAAAGTTGTAATATTAATTATCAACTCCCCTCTTTCATTCCTGTCTTTCTTCATAACAACGCTCATTATGATACACATCTATTTATCAAGGAACTCTCAAAGACTTCTGGAAGTATCTCAGCAATTCCAAACACGGATCAGAAATACATTTCATTCACAAAAACAATTCACACATCTCCTATTACTCATATCAGATTTCTTGATACATTTAAATTCATGGCAAGTCCATTGGTTAACTTGGTTCAAAATCTAAAAGAGTTTCCATGTCTTTCAGAGTATTTTTTAGATAAAGATTTTCTAACACAAAAGGGAATTTACCCCTATGACTATATGGACTCATTTGAGAGATTCAATGAAACACAACTTCCTTCAAAAGAAAATTTCTATAACAAATTAAACAACAGTAATATATCTGATAAAGATTATGTACACGCACAAAATGTTTGGGAAAAATATAACATCAGGAATCTTGGCGAGTATCACGATTTGTATCTCAAAACTGATGTGCTTTTATTGGCCGATGTATTTGAAGCCTTTAGATCTGTTTGTCGCACTGGATATGGATTGGATCCTGCTCACTACTACACAGCACCTGGATTGGCCTGGAGTGCGATGTTGAAAATGACAAAACAAGATTTGGATTTGATAACCGATGTTGATATGCTTTTGATGATTGAAAAGGCAAAAAGAGGTGGAATTTCACAAGTCTGCTCGAGTAGATACGCAAAAGCAAATAACAAATATCTTCCAAATTATGATCCAACGAAAGAGAGTTCTTACTTGATGTACTATGACGCAAACAACCTGTATGGCTGGGCAATGTCTCAGGCTCTTCCTTATGGAAAACTTAGATGGGTAAAGGAAAAAGACTACAAAAACGTTTTACAAGATGTATGTATCTCTACACAAAAAGAATTGGATGAAGAAAAAGTTGGTTATTATTTTGAAATTGATTTAAAATATCCAGAGGAACTCCATAACCTACACAAAGATCTCCCATTTGCTTGTGAGAAAGAAAGTCCAAAGAAAGAATGGTTGAGTGATTATCAACGATCGTTTGATATAGGTGAATCAACAGAAAAATTACTTACTACATTATATAACAAGAAAAATTATGTTCTACACCAAAGAAATTTGCGACAATATTTATCAAAAGGTCTAAGAGTAGAGAAGATCCATAGGGTTCTAAAGTTCAATCAAAGTCATTGGTTAAAGGGGTACATTGATTTTAATACACAAAGAAGAACAGAGTCAAAAACAGATTTTGAGAAAGACTTTTATAAATTGATGAATAATGCGGTCTTTGGTAAGACTATGGAGAATGTGAGGAAAAGACAAAATATCAGATTATCAACATCTTGGGAACAAGCATCAAAATTAATTAATAGACCGAGTTTTACTCGAGCTGAGGTCTTTACTGAGAACTTTTGTGCGATCCATTTGATTAAAGAGAGTATTGAAATGAACAAACCTATTTATATTGGGACAACAATTCTTGATTTATCAAAGTCATTAATGTATGATTACTTTTATAATAACTTGAGGAAGAAATATCAAAATGATGTTAATCTACTTTATATGGATACAGATAGTTTTATTTTGAAAATTAATACCAACGATGTTTATTCAGACATGAAAAGAGACATTAATATCTATGACACGAGTAATTACAGTCCAGAGAGTGAGTTGTTCTCTTCTAAAAATAAAAAGGTGATTGGAAAGTTCAAGGATGAATTAGGAGGAAATGTCATGAGTGAATTTGTGGGATTGAGGTCTAAGGCTTATGCTTATAAATACATTGTGAATAACGTTGAAAAGACTGATAAGAAGTTAAAAGGTGTAAAGAAAAATGTTATTAAAGAAACAATAAACTTTAAGGATTATTATAACTGTTTAACAACAAAGAAAGAAGAGTTTAGAAAGATTAATGGAATAAGAAGTTATAAACATCAATTATATTCAGAAGAGATAAATAAGAAAGCATTGGGGGCTTTTGATGATAAGAGGTTTATTTTAGAAAATGGAATTGATAGTCTCCCTTATGGTTATATAAGTATATAAGTGATAAGATATATATATAAGTGATAAGATATACATAAGTGATAAGATATATATAAGTGATAAGTTAAAAAGGGGGGGGGGGGTTGGGGATTTTAACGGGCTACCGCCGCCTTTTTTACTATTATATAAATGATAGAACCAAGTATCAACCAGACTAAAGAGTGGAGGTGTAATCAACCTTGGTATATAAATGGAAAACATAATGAATGTGAAAAATATCAAATAGGTATAATTGAAAAGGCAACTGGTAAAAAAATTCACAAAACAAATAAGAGAATTAATTTAAATACCGGTGAATTGGGTAAAAAAGATGGAAATATTTTTGAGTGGACGGAAAACTTTGATGGTTGTCAGGAAAATATATACTTTAATTTAAAAATGGTATGTGGCACTGGAGGCGCTCAAATAAGAACATTGAGGGAGGTTTACCATTTTATCTTAGCTCAGTTAAAATATCTTAATAAAGAACCAAACTCAAACATATTTTTTGTTAATATATTAGATGGTGAAGAGAGTGGCAAGAGAATTAAATTATTTCCCACGCATAAACAAATATTTGTAGGGTCGTTGTTTGAGTGGGTTATATTCACCAGATGATATTAAGAGTAAAAGGTTAAAAGGTCCATGAGGTCAGAAGGATCACAGGTGTTTAAGTGGTCTAATGAATAAGGATAACATGTCAAAAGGTTAGAAGGTTCGTAAAGAACAGGGTGAGAGAAATATAGGTGTTTAGGGCCAATGAGGGAGGGAAAGAATTAATATGGAAGTGAATGGGTCAAAGATTAATCTGCCAGATGATATGTAGAAGAAGGATGATAGGTCTATAAGAGAAAACAAATATTTGTAGTGTTTGAGTGGTCTAATGAACAACATTAAGGATAGGTACTACAGACAAAAGGTTCATAAAGATGAGGGTGGGAGAAATAGAGGTGTTTATGATTTTTGAAAAAGACAAGGGGGTAAATGACATTAGATAGGGATTTCCCATGTTAAACGGAGGTGTCCCAGAAGCAACATTATTACACTACTGTGGTTTCCTGCACCAACACAAGTGCGAAAAGTGGTTTTTCAACACTAACACAAGTGCGAAAAGTGATTTTTCAACACTATCACAAGTGCAAAAAGTGTTTTTTCCACACTAATACAAGTGCAAAAGTGGTTTCCAGCACCAACACAAGTGCGAAAAGTGGTTTTTCAACACTAACACAAGTGCGAAAAGTGGTTTTTCAACACTAACACAAGTGCGAAAAGTGTTTTTCCACACTAATACAAGTGCAAAAGTGGTTTCCTGCACCAATACAAGTGCGAAAGTGGTTTTTCAACACTAACACAAGTGCGAAAAGTGGTTTTTCAACACTAACACAAGTGCGAAAAGTGGTTTTTCCACACTAATACAAGTGCAAAAGTGCTTTCCTGCACCAACACAAGTGCGAAAAGTGGTTTTTCAACACTAACACAAGTGCGAAAAGTGGTTTTTCAACACTAACACAAGTGCGAAAAGTGGTTTTTCAACAATATCGCAAGTGCAAAAAGTGTTTTTTCCACACTAATACAAGTGCAAAAGTGGTTTCCTGCACCAACACAAGTGCGAAAAGTGGTTTTTCAACACTAACACAAGTGCGAAAAGTGGTTTTTCAACACTAACACAAGTGCGAAAAGTGTTTTTCCACACTAATACAAGTGCAAAAGTGGTTTCCTGCACCAACATAAGTGCGAAAAGTGGTTTTTCAACACTAACACAAGTGCGAAAAGTGGTTTTTCAACACTAACACAAGTGCGAAAAGTAGTTTTTCCATAATAATACAAGTGCAAAAGTGGCTTCCTGCACCAACACAAGTGCGAAAAGTGGTTTTTCAACACTAACACAAGTGCGAAAAGTGGTTTTTCAACACTATCACAAGTGCAAAAAGTGTTTTTTCCACACTAATACAAGTGCAAAAGTGGTTTCCTGCACCAATACAAGTGCGAAAAGTGGTTTTTCAACACTAACACAAGTGCGAAAAGTGGTTTTTCAACACTAACACAAGTGCGAAAAGTGGTTTTTCAACACTATCACAAGTGCAAAAAGTGTTTTTTCCACACTAATACAAGTGCAAAAGTGGTTTCCTGCACCAACACAAGTGCGAAAAGTGGTTTTTCAACACTAACACAAGTGCGAAAAGTGGTTTTTCAACACTATCACAAGTGCAAAAAGTGTTTTTTCCACACTAATACAAGTGCAAAAGTGGTTTTCTGCACCAACACAAGTGCGAAAAGTGGTTTTTCAACACTAACACAAGTGCGAAAAGTGGTTTTTCAACACTAACACAAGTGCGAAAAGTGGTTTTTCAACACTATCACAAGTGCAAAAAGTGTTTTTTCCACACTAATACAAGTGCAAAAGTGGTTTCCTGCACCAACACAAGTGCGAAAAGTGGTTTTTCAACACTAACACAAGTGTAAAAAGTGGTTTTTCAACACTAACACAAGTGCGAAAAGTGGTTTTTCAACACTAACACAAGTGCAAAAAGTGTTTTTTCCACACTAATACAAGTGCAAAAGTGGTTTCCTGCACCAACACCAGTGCGAAAAGTGGTTTTTCAACACTAACACAAGTGTGAAAAGTGGTTTTTCAACACTATCACAAGTGCGAAAAGTGGTTTTTCAACACTATCACAAGTGCAAAAAGTGTTTTTTTCACACTAATACAAGTGCAAAAGTGGTTTCCTGCACCAACACAAGTGTGAAAAGTGGTTTTTCAACACTAACACAAGTGCGAAAAGTGTTTTTTCAACACTAACACAAGTGCGAAAAGTTGTTTTTCAACACTAACATAAGTGCGAAAAGTGGTTTTTCCACACTAATACAAGTGCAAAAGTGGTTTCCTGCACCAACACAAGTGCGAAAAGTGGTTTTTCAACACTAACACAAGTGCAAAAAGTGGTTTTTCAACACTAACACAAGTGCGAAAAGTGGTTTTTCAACACTAACACAAGTGCGAAAAGTGGTTTTTCCACACTAATACAAGTGCAAAAGTGGTTTCCTGCACCAACACAAGTGCGAAATGTGGTTTTTCAACACTAACACAAGTGCGAAAAGTGTTTTTCAACACTAACACAAGTGCGAAAAGTGGTTTTTCAACAATATCGCAAGTGCAAAAAGTGTTTTTTCTACACTAATACAAGAGCAAAAGTGGTTTCCTGCACCAACACAAGTGCGAAAAGTGGTTTTTCAACACTAACACAAGTGCGAAAAGTGGTTTTTCAACACTAACACAAGTGCGAAGTGTTTTTCCACACTAATACAAGTGCAAAAGTGGTTTCCTGCACCAACACAAGTGCGAAAAGTGGTTTTTCAACACTAACACAAGTGCGAAAAGTGGTTTTTCAACACTAACACAAGTGCAAAAAGTAGTTTTTCCACACTAATACAAGTGCAAAAGTGGCTTCCTGCACCAACACAAGTGCGAAAAGTGGTTTTTCAACACTAACACAAGTGCGAAAAGTGGTTTTTCAACACTATCACAAGTGCAAAAAGTGTTTTTTTCCACACTAATACAAGTGCAAAAGTGGTTTCCTGCACCAATACAAGTGCGAAAAGTGGTTTTTCAACACTAACACAAGTGCGAAAAGTGGTTTTTCAACACTAACACAAGTGCGAAAAGTGGTTTTTCAACACTATCACAAGTGCAAAAAGTGTTTTTTTCCACACTAATACAAGTGCAAAAGTGGTTTCCTGCACCAACACAAGTGCGAAAAGTAATTTTTCAACACTAACACAAGTGCGAAAAGTGGTTTTTCAACACTATCACAAGTGCAAAAAGTGTTTTTTCCACACTAATACAAGTGCAAAAGTGGTTTCCTGCACCAACACAAGTGCGAAAAGTGGTTTTTCAACACTAACACAAGTGCGAAAAGTGGTTTTCAACACTAACACAAGTGCGAAAAGTGGTTTTTCAACACTATCACAAGTGCAAAAAGTGTTTTTTCCACACTAATACAAGTGCAAAAGTGGTTTCCTGCACCAACACAAGTGTGAAAAGTGGTTTTTCAACACTAACACAAGCGTAAAAAGTGGTTTTTCAACAATATCACAAGTGCAAAAAGTGTTTTTTCCACACTAATACAAGTGCAAAAGTGGTTTCCTGCACCAATACAAGTGCGAAAAGTGGTTTTTCAACACTAACACAAGTGCGAAAAGTGGTTTTTCAACACTATCACAAGTGCGAAAAGTGTTTTTCCACACTAATACAAGTGCAAAAGTGGTTTCCTGCACCAACACAAGTGCGAAAAGTGGTTTTTCAACACTAACGCAAGTGCGAAAAGTGGTTTTTCAACACTAACACAAGTGCGAAAAGTAGTTTTTCCACACTAATACAAGTGCAAAAGTGGCTTCCTGCACCAACACAAGTGCAAAAAGTGGTTTTTCAACACCAACACAAGTGCGAAAAGTGGTTTTTCAACACTATCACAAGTGCAAAAAGTGTTTTTTCCACACTAATACAAGTGCAAAAGTGGTTTCCTGCACCAATACAAGTGCGAAAAGTGGTTTTTCAACACTAACACAAGTGCGAAAAGTGGTTTTTCAACACTAACACAAGTGCGAAAAGTGGTTTTTCAACACTATCACAAGTGCAAAAAGTGTTTTTTCCACACTAATACAAGTGCAAAAGTGGTTTCCTGCACCAACACAAGTGCGAAAAGTGGTTTTTCAACACTAACACAAGTGCGAAAAGTGGTTTTTCAACACTAACACAAGTGCGAAAAGTGGTTTTTCAACACTAACACCAGTGCGAAAAGTGGTTTGTCCACACTAATACAAGTGCAAAAGTCGTTTCCTGCACCAACACAAGTGCGAAAAGTGGTTTTTCAACACTAACACAAGTGCGAAAAGTGGTTTTTCAACACTATCACAAGTGCAAAAAGTGTTTTTTCCACACTAATACAAGTGCAAAAGTGGTTTCCTGCACCAATACAAGTGCGAAAAGTGGTTTTTCAACACTAACACAAGTGCGAAAAGTGGTTTTTCAACACTAACACAAGTGCGAAAAGTGGTTTTTCAACACTAACACAAGTGCGAAAAGTGGTTTTTCCACACTAATACAAGTGCAAAAGTGGTTTCCTGCACCAACACAAGTGCGAAAAGTGGTTTTTCAACACTAACACAAGTGCGAAAAGTGGTTTTTCAACACTATCACAAGTGCGAAAAGTGGTTTTTCAACACTATCACAAGTGCAAAAAGTGTTTTTTCCACACTAATACAAGTGCAAAAGTGGTTTCCTGCACCAACACAAGTGTGAAAAGTGGTTTTTCAACACTAACACAAGTGCGAAAAGTGTTTTTTCAACACTAACACAAGTGCGAAAAGTTGTTTTTCAACACTAACATAAGTGCGAAAAGTGGTTTTTCCACACTAATACAAGTGCAAAAGTGGTTTCCTGCACCAACACAAGTGCGAAAAGTGGTTTTTCAACACTAACACAAGTGCAAAAAGTGTTTTTTCCACACTAATACAAGTGCAAAAGTGGTTTCCTGCACCAACACCAGTGCGAAAAGTGGTTTTTCAACACTAACACAAGTGTGAAAAGTGGTTTTTCAACACTATCACAAGTGCGAAAAGTGGTTTTTCAACACTATCACAAGTGCAAAAAGTGTTTTTTCCACACTAATACAAGTGCAAAAGTGGTTTCCTGCACCAACACAAGTGTGAAAAGTGGTTTTTCAACACTAACACAAGTGCGAAAAGTGTTTTTTCAACACTAACACAAGTGCGAAAAGTTGTTTTTCAACACTAACATAAGTGCGAAAAGTGGTTTTTCCACACTAATACAAGTGCAAAAGTGGTTTCCTGCACCAACACAAGTGCGAAAAGTGGTTTTTCAACACTAACACAAGTGCAAAAAGTGGTTTTTCAACACTAACACAAGTGCGAAAAGTGGTTTTTCAACACTAACACAAGTGCGAAAAGTGGTTTTTCCACACTAATACAAGTGCAAAAGTGGTTTCCTGCACCAACACAAGTGCGAAAAGTGGTTTTTCAACACTAACACAAGTGCGAAAAGTGGTTTTTCAACACTAACACAAGTGCGAAAAGTGGTTTTTCAACAATATCGCAAGTGCAAAAAGTGTTTTTTCTACACTAATACAAGAGCAAAAGTGGTTTCCTGCACCAACACAAGTGCGAAAAGTGGTTTTTCAACACTAACACAAGTGCGAAAAGTGGTTTTTCAACACTAACACAAGTGCGAAAAGTGTTTTTCCACACTAATACAAGTGCAAAAGTGGTTTCCTGCACCAACACAAGTGCGAAAAGTGGTTTTTCAACACTAACACAAGTGCGAAAAGTGGTTTTTCAACACTAACACAAGTGCAAAAAGTAGTTTTTCCACACTAATACAAGTGCAAAAGTGGCTTCCTGCACCAACACAAGTGCGAAAAGTGGTTTTTCAACACTAACACAAGTGCGAAAAGTGGTTTTTCAACACTATCACAAGTGCAAAAAGTGTTTTTTCCACACTAATACAAGTGCAAAAGTGGTTTCCTGCACCAATACAAGTGCGAAAAGTGGTTTTTCAACACTAACACAAGTGCGAAAAGTGGTTTTTCAACACTAACACAAGTGCGAAAAGTGGTTTTTCAACACTATCACAAGTGCAAAAAGTGTTTTTTCCACACTAATACAAGTGCAAAAGTGGTTTCCTGCACCAACACAAGTGCGAAAAGTGATTTTTCAACACTAACACAAGTGCGAAAAGTGGTTTTTCAACACTATCACAAGTGCAAAAAGTGTTTTTTCCACACTAATACAAGTGCAAAAGTGGTTTCCTGCACCAACACAAGTGCGAAAAGTGGTTTTTCAACACTAACACAAGTGCGAAAAGTGGTTTTCAACACTAACACAAGTGCGAAAAGTGGTTTTTCAACACTATCACAAGTGCAAAAAGTGTTTTTTCCACACTAATACAAGTGCAAAAGTGGTTTCCTGCACCAACACAAGTGTGAAAAGTGGTTTTTCAACACTAACACAAGCGTAAAAAGTGGTTTTTCAACAATATCACAAGTGCAAAAAGTGTTTTTTCCACACTAATACAAGTGCAAAAGTGGTTTCCTGCACCAATACAAGTGCGAAAAGTGGTTTTTCAACACTAACACAAGTGCGAAAAGTGGTTTTTCAACACTATCACAAGTGCGAAAAGTGTTTTTCCACACTAATACAAGTGCAAAAGTGGTTTCCTGCACCAACACAAGTGCGAAAAGTGGTTTTTCAACACTAACACAAGTGCGAAAAGTGGTTTTTCAACACTAACACAAGTGCAAAAAGTAGTTTTTCCACACTAATACAAGTGCAAAAGTGGCTTCCTGCACCAACACAAGTGCGAAAAGTGGTTTTTCAACACTAACACAAGTGCGAAAAGTGGTTTTTCAACACTATCACAAGTGCAAAAAGTGTTTTTTCCACACTAATACAAGTGCAAAAGTGGTTTCCTGCACCAATACAAGTGCGAAAAGTGGTTTTTCAACACTAACACAAGTGCGAAAAGTGGTTTTTCAACACTAACACAAGTGCGAAAAGTGGTTTTTCAACACTATCACAAGTGCAAAAAGTGTTTTTTCCACACTAATACAAGTGCAAAAGTGGTTTCCTGCACCAACACAAGTGCGAAAAGTGATTTTTCAACACTAACACAAGTGCGAAAAGTGGTTTTTCAACACTATCACAAGTGCAAAAAGTGTTTTTTCCACACTAATACAAGTGCAAAAGTGGTTTCCTGCACCAACACAAGTGCGAAAAGTGGTTTTTCAACACTAACACAAGTGCGAAAAGTGGTTTTCAACACTAACACAAGTGCGAAAAGTGGTTTTTCAACACTATCACAAGTGCAAAAAGTGTTTTTTCCACACTAATACAAGTGCAAAAGTGGTTTCCTGCACCAACACAAGTGTGAAAAGTGGTTTTTCAACACTAACACAAGCGTAAAAAGTGGTTTTTCAACAATATCACAAGTGCAAAAAGTGTTTTTTCCACACTAATACAAGTGCAAAAGTGGTTTCCTGCACCAATACAAGTGCGAAAAGTGGTTTTTCAACACTAACACAAGTGCGAAAAGTGGTTTTTCAACACTATCACAAGTGCGAAAAGTGTTTTTCCACACTAATACAAGTGCAAAAGTGGTTTCCTGCACCAACACAAGTGCGAAAAGTGGTTTTTCAACACTAACGCAAGTGCGAAAAGTGGTTTTTCAACACTAACACAAGTGCGAAAAGTAGTTTTTCCACACTAATACAAGTGCAAAAGTGGCTTCCTGCACCAACACAAGTGCAAAAAGTGGTTTTTCAACACCAACACAAGTGCAAAAAGTGGTTTTTCAACACTATCACAAGTGCAAAAAGTGTTTTTTCCACACTAATACAAGTGCAAAAGTGGTTTCCTGCACCAATACAAGTGCGAAAAGTGGTTTTTCAACACTAACACAAGTGCGAAAAGTGGTTTTTCAACACTAACACAAGTGCGAAAAGTGGTTTTTCAACACTATCACAAGTGCAAAAAGTGTTTTTTCCACACTAATACAAGTGCAAAAGTGGTTTCCTGCACAAACACAAGTGCGAAAAGTGGTTTTTCAACACTAACACAAGTGCGAAAAGTGGTTTTTCAACACTAACACAAGTGCGAAAAGTGGTTTTTCAACACTAACACCAGTGCGAAAAGTGGTTTGTCCACACTAATACAAGTGCAAAAGTCGTTTCCTGCACCAACACAAGTGCGAAAAGTGGTTTTTCAACACTAACACAAGTGCGAAAAGTGGTTTTTCAACACTATTACAAGTGCAAAAAGTGTTTTTTCCACACTAATACAAGTGCAAAAGTGGTTTCCTGCACCAATACAAGTGCGAAAAGTGGTTTTTCAACACTAACACAAGTGCGAAAAGTGGTTTTTCAACACTAACACAAGTGCGAAAAGTGGTTTTTCAACACTAACACAAGTGCGAAAAGTGGTTTTTCCACACTAATACAAGTGCAAAAGTGGTTTCCTGCACCAACACAAGTGCGAAAAGTGGTTTTTCAACACTAACACAAGTGCGAAAAGTGGTTTTTCAACACTATCACAAGTGCGAAAAGTGGTTTTTCAACACTATCACAAGTGCAAAAAGTGTTTTTTCCACACTAATACAAGTGCAAAAGTGGTTTCCTGCACCAACACAAGTGTGAAAAGTGGTTTTTCAACACTAACACAAGTGCGAAAAGTGTTTTTTCAACACTAACACAAGTGCGAAAAGTTGTTTTTCAACACTAACATAAGTGCGAAAAGTGGTTTTTCCACACTAATACAAGTGCAAAAGTGGTTTCCTGCACCAACACAAGTGCGAAAAGTGGTTTTTCAACACTAACACAAGTGCAAAAAGTGTTTTTTCCACACTAATACAAGTGCAAAAGTGGTTTCCTGCACCAACACCAGTGCGAAAAGTGGTTTTTCAACACTAACACAAGTGTGAAAAGTGGTTTTTCAACACTATCACAAGTGCGAAAAGTGGTTTTTCAACACTATCACAAGTGCAAAAAGTGTTTTTTCCACACTAATACAAGTGCAAAAGTGGTTTCCTGCACCAACACAAGTGTGAAAAGTGGTTTTTCAACACTAACACAAGTGCGAAAAGTGTTTTTTCAACACTAACACAAGTGCGAAAAGTTGTTTTTCAACACTAACATAAGTGCGAAAAGTGGTTTTTCCACACTAATACAAGTGCAAAAGTGGTTTCCTGCACCAACACAAGTGCGAAAAGTGGTTTTTCAACACTAACACAAGTGCAAAAAGTGGTTTTTCAACACTAACACAAGTGCGAAAAGTGGTTTTTCAACACTAACACAAGTGCGAAAAGTGGTTTTTCCACACTAATACAAGTGCAAAAGTGGTTTCCTGCACCAACACAAGTGCGAAAAGTGGTTTTTCAACACTAACACAAGTGCGAAAAGTGGTTTTTCAACACTAACACAAGTGCGAAAAGTGGTTTTTCAACAATATCGCAAGTGCAAAAAGTGTTTTTTCTACACTAATACAAGAGCAAAAGTGGTTTCCTGCACCAACACAAGTGCGAAAAGTGGTTTTTCAACACTAACACAAGTGCGAAAAGTGGTTTTTCAACACTAACACAAGTGCGAAAAGTGTTTTTCCACACTAATACAAGTGCAAAAGTGGTTTCCTGCACCAACACAAGTGCGAAAAGTGGTTTTTCAACACTAACACAAGTGCGAAAAGTGGTTTTTCAACACTAACACAAGTGCAAAAAGTAGTTTTTCCACACTAATACAAGTGCAAAAGTGGCTTCCTGCACCAACACAAGTGCGAAAAGTGGTTTTTCAACACTAACACAAGTGCGAAAAGTGGTTTTTCAACACTATCACAAGTGCAAAAAGTGTTTTTTCCACACTAATACAAGTGCAAAAGTGGTTTCCTGCACCAATACAAGTGCGAAAAGTGGTTTTTCAACACTAACACAAGTGCGAAAAGTGGTTTTTCAACACTAACACAAGTGCGAAAAGTGGTTTTTCAACACTATCACAAGTGCAAAAAGTGTTTTTTCCACACTAATACAAGTGCAAAAGTGGTTTCCTGCACCAACACAAGTGCGAAAAGTGGTTTTTCAACACTATCACAAGTGCAAAAAGTGTTTTTTCCACACTAATACAAGTGCAAAAGTGGTTTCCTGCACCAACACAAGTGTGAAAAGTGGTTTTTCAACACTAACACAAGCGTAAAAAGTGGTTTTTCAACAATATCACAAGTGCAAAAAGTGTTTTTTCCACACTAATACAAGTGCAAAAGTGGTTTCCTGCACCAATACAAGTGCGAAAAGTGGTTTTTCAACACTAACACAAGTGCGAAAAGT
Organism: Myxine glutinosa; assembly: GCF_964187855.1. Taxonomy (NCBI): domain Eukaryota; kingdom Metazoa; phylum Chordata; class Myxini; order Myxiniformes; family Myxinidae; genus Myxine; species Myxine glutinosa. Next base: position 185,599 of record NW_027616587.1, read on the forward strand.
GGTTTTTCAACACTATCACAAGTGCGAAAAGTGTTTTTCCACACTAATACAAGTGCAAAAGTGGTTTCCTGCACCAACACAAGTGCGAAAAGTGGTTTTTCAACACTAACGCAAGTGCGAAAAGTGGTTTTTCAACACTAACACAAGTGCGAAAAGTAGTTTTTCCACACTAATACAAGTGCAAAAGTGGCTTCCTGCACCAACACAAGTGCAAAAAGTGGTTTTTCAACACCAACACAAGTGCGAAAAGTGGTTTTTCAACACTATCACAAGTGCAAAAAGTGTTTTTTCCACACTAATACAAGTGCAAAAGTGGTTTCCTGCACCAATACAAGTGCGAAAAGTGGTTTTTCAACACTAACACAAGTGCGAAAAGTGGTTTTTCAACACTAACACAAGTGCGAAAAGTGGTTTTTCAACACTATCACAAGTGCAAAAAGTGTTTTTTCCACACTAATACAAGTGCAAAAGTGGTTTCCTGCACCAACACAAGTGCGAAAAGTGGTTTTTCAACACTAACACAAGTGCGAAAAGTGGTTTTTCAACACTAACACAAGTGCGAAAAGTGGTTTTTCAACACTAACACCAGTGCGAAAAGTGGTTTGTCCACACTAATACAAGTGCAAAAGTCGTTTCCTGCACCAACACAAGTGCGAAAAGTGGTTTTTCAACACTAACACAAGTGCGAAAAGTGGTTTTTCAACACTATCACAAGTGCAAAAAGTGTTTTTTCCACACTAATACAAGTGCAAAAGTGATTTCCTGCACCAATACAAGTGCGAAAAGTGGTTTTTCAACACTAACACAAGTGCGAAAAGTGGTTTTTCAACACTAACACAAGTGCGAAAAGTGGTTTTTCAACACTAACACAAGTGCGAAAAGTGGTTTTTCCACACTAATACAAGTGCAAAAGTGGTTTCCTGCACCAACACAAGTGCGAAAAGTGGTTTTTCAACACTAACACAAGTGCGAAAAGTGGTTTTTCAACACTATCACAAGTGCGAAAAGTGGTTTTTCAACACTATCACAAGTGCAAAAAGTGTTTTTTCCACACTAATACAAGTGCAAAAGTGGTTTCCTGCACCAACACAAGTGTGAAAAGTGGTTTTTCAACACTAACACAAGTGCGAAAAGTGTTTTTTCAACACTAACACAAGTGCGAAAAGTTGTTTTTCAACACTAACATAAGTGCGAAAAGTGGTTTTTCCACACTAATACAAGTGCAAAAGTGGTTTCCTGCACCAACACAAGTGCGAAAAGTGGTTTTTCAACACTAACACAAGTGCAAAAAGTGGTTTTTCAACACTAACACAAGTGCGAAAAGTGGTTTTTCCACACTAATACAAGTGCAAAAGTGGTTTCCTGCACCAACACAAGTGCGAAAAGTGGTTTTTCAACACTAACACAAGTGCGAAAAGTGGTTTTTCAACACTAACACAAGTGCGAAAAGTGGTTTTTCAACAATATCGCAAGTGCAAAAAGTGTTTTTTCTACACTAATACAAGTGCAAAAGTGGTTTCCTGCACCAACACAAGTGCGAAAAGTGGTTTTTCAACACTAACACAAGTGTAAAAAGTGGTTTTTCAACAATATCACAAGTGCAAAAAGTGTTTTTTCCACACTAATACAAGGGCAAAAGTGGTTTCCTGCACCAACACAAGTGCGAAAAGTGGTTTTTCAACACTAACACAAGTGTGAAAAGTGGTTTTTCAACACCAACACAAGTGCGAAAAGTGTTTTTTCCACACTAATACAAGTGCAAAAGTGGTTTCCTGCACCAACACTAGTGCGAAAAGTGGTTTTTCAACACTAACACAAGTGCGAAAAGTGGTTTTTCAACACTAACACAAGTGCAAAAAGTGGTTTTTCAACACTAACACAAGTGCGAAAAGTGGTTTTTCCACACAAATACAAGTGCAAAAGTGGTTTCCTGCACCAACACAAGTGCGAAAAGTGGTTTTTCAACACTAACACAAGTGCGAAAAGTGGTTTTTCAACACTATCACAAGTGCATAAAGTGTTTTTTCCACACTAATACAAGTGCAAAAGTGGTTTCCAGCACCAACACAAGTGCGAAAAGTGGTTTTTCAACACTAACACAAGTGCGAAAAGTGGTTTTTCAACACTAACACAAGTGCGAAAAGTGTTTTTCCACACTAATACAAGTGCAAAAGTGGTTTCCTGCACCAATACAAGTGCGAAAGTGGTTTTTCAACACTAACACAAGTGCGAAAAGTGGTTTTTCAACACTAACACAAGTGCGAAAAGTGGTTTTTCCACACTAATACAAGTGCAAAAGTGCTTTCCTGCACCAACACAAGTGCGAAAAGTGGTTTTTCAACACTAACACAAGTGCGAAAAGTGGTTTTTCAACACTAACACAAGTGCGAAAAGTGGTTTTTCAACAATATCGCAAGTGCAAAAAGTGTTTTTTCCCCACTAATACAAGTGCAAAAGTGGTTTCCTGCACCAACACAAGTGCGAAAAGTGGTTTTTCAACACTAACACAAGTGCGAAAAGTGGTTTTTCAACACTAACACAAGTGCGAAAAGTGTTTTTCCACACTAATACAAGTGCAAAACTGGTTTCCTGCACCAACATAAGTGCGAAAAGTGGTTTTTCAACACTAACACAAGTGCGAAAAGTGGTTTTTCAACACTAACACAAGTGCGAAAAGTAGTTTTTCCATAATAATACAAGTGCAAAAGTGGCTTCCTGCACCAACACAAGTGCGAAAAGTGGTTTTTCAACACTAACACAAGTGCGAAAAGTGGTTTTTCAACACTATCACAAGTGCAAAAAGTGTTTTTTCCACACTAATACAAGTGCAAAAGTGGTTTCCTGCACCAATACAAGTGCGAAAAGTGGTTTTTCAACACTAACACAAGTGCGAAAAGTGGTTTTTCAACACTAACACAAGTGCGAAAAGTGGTTTTTCAACACTATCACAAGTGCAAAAAGTGTTTTTTCCACACTAATACAAGTGCAAAAGTGGTTTCCTGCACCAACACAAGTGCGAAAAGTGGTTTTTCAACACTAACACAAGTGCGAAAAGTGGTTTTTCAACACTATCACAAGTGCAAAAAGTGTTTTTTCCACACTAATACAAGTGCAAAAGTGGTTTCCTGCACCAACACAAGTGCGAAAAGTGGTTTTTCAACACTAACACAAGTGCGAAAAGTGGTTTTTCAACACTAACACAAGTGCGAAAAGTGGTTTTTCAACACTATCACAAGTGCAAAAAGTGTTTTTTCCACACTAATACAAGTGCAAAAGTGGTTTCCTGCACCAACACAAGTGCGAAAAGTGGTTTTTCAACACTAACACAAGTGTAAAAAGTGGTTTTTCAACACTAACACAAGTGCGAAAAGTGGTTTTTCAACACTAACACAAGTGCAAAAAGTGTTTTTTCCACACTAATACAAGTGCAAAAGTGGTTTCCTGCACCAACACCAGTGCGAAAAGTGGTTTTTCAACACTAACACAAGTGCGAAAAGTGGTTTTTCAACACTATCACAAGTGCGAAAAGTGGTTTTTCAACACTATCACAAGTGCAAAAAGTGTTTTTTCCACACTAATACAAGTGCAAAAGTGGTTTCCTGCACCAACACAAGTGCGAAAAGTGGTTTTTCAACACTAACACAAGTGTAAAAAGTGGTTTTTCAACACTAACACAAGTGCGAAAAGTGGTTTTTCAACACTAACACAAGTGCAAAAAGTGTTTTTTCCACACTAATACAAGTGCAAAAGTGGTTTCCTGCACCAACACCAGTGCGAAAAGTGGTTTTTCAACACTAACACAAGTGTGAAAAGTGGTTTTTCAACACTATCACAAGTGCGAAAAGTGGTTTTTCAACACTATCACAAGTGCAAAAAGTGTTTTTTTCACACTAATACAAGTGCAAAAGTGGTTTCCTGCACCAACACAAGTGTGAAAAGTGGTTTTTCAACACTAACACAAGTGCGAAAAGTGTTTTTTCAACACTAACACAAGTGCGAAAAGTTGTTTTTCAACACTAACATAAGTGCGAAAAGTGGTTTTTCCACACTAATACAAGTGCAAAAGTGGTTTCCTGCACCAACACAAGTGCGAAAAGTGGTTTTTCAACACTAACACAAGTGCAAAAAGTGGTTTTTCAACACTAACACAAGTGCGAAAAGTGGTTTTTCAACACTAACACAAGTGCGAAAAGTGGTTTTTCCACACTAATACAAGTGCAAAAGTGGTTTCCTGCACCAACACAAGTGCGAAATGTGGTTTTTCAACACTAACACAAGTGCGAAAAGTGGTTTTTCAACACTAACACAAGTGCGAAAAGTGGTTTTTCAACAATATCGCAAGTGCAAAAAGTGTTTTTTCTACACTAATACAAGAGCAAAAGTGGTTTCCTGCACCAACACAAGTGCGAAAAGTGGTTTTTCAACACTAACACAAGTGCGAAAAGTGGTTTTTCAACACTAACACAAGTGCGAAGTGTTTTTCCACACTAATACAAGTGCAAAAGTGGTTTCCTGCACCAACACAAGTGCGAAAAGTGGTTTTTCAACACTAACACAAGTGCGAAAAGTGGTTTTTCAACACTAACACAAGTGCAAAAAGTAGTTTTTCCACACTAATACAAGTGCAAAAGTGGCTTCCTGCACCAACACAAGTGCGAAAAGTGGTTTTTCAACACTAACACAAGTGCGAAAAGTGGTTTTTCAACACTATCACAAGTGCAAAAAGTGTTTTTTCCACACTAATACAAGTGCAAAAGTGGTTTCCTGCACCAATACAAGTGCGAAAAGTGGTTTTTCAACACTAACACAAGTGCGAAAAGTGGTTTTTCAACACTAACACAAGTGCGAAAAGTGGTTTTTCAACACTATCACAAGTGCAAAAAGTGTTTTTTCCACACTAATACAAGTGCAAAAGTGGTTTCCTGCACCAACACAAGTGCGAAAAGTAATTTTTCAACACTAACACAAGTGCGAAAAGTGGTTTTTCAACACTATCACAAGTGCAAAAAGTGTTTTTTCCACACTAATACAAGTGCAAAAGTGGTTTCCTGCACCAACACAAGTGCGAAAAGTGGTTTTTCAACACTAACACAAGTGCGAAAAGTGGTTTTCAACACTAACACAAGTGCGAAAAGTGGTTTTTCAACACTATCACAAGTGCAAAAAGTGTTTTTTCCACACTAATACAAGTGCAAAAGTGGTTTCCTGCACCAACACAAGTGTGAAAAGTGGTTTTTCAACACTAACACAAGCGTAAAAAGTGGTTTTTCAACAATATCACAAGTGCAAAAAGTGTTTTTTCCACACTAATACAAGTGCAAAAGTGGTTTCCTGCACCAATACAAGTGCGAAAAGTGGTTTTTCAACACTAACACAAGTGCGAAAAGTGGTTTTTCAACACTATCACAAGTGCGAAAAGTGTTTTTCCACACTAATACAAGTGCAAAAGTGGTTTCCTGCACCAACACAAGTGCGAAAAGTGGTTTTTCAACACTAACGCAAGTGCGAAAAGTGGTTTTTCAACACTAACACAAGTGCGAAAAGTAGTTTTTCCACACTAATACAAGTGCAAAAGTGGCTTCCTGCACCAACACAAGTGCAAAAAGTGGTTTTTCAACACCAACACAAGTGCGAAAAGTGGTTTTTCAACACTATCACAAGTGCAAAAAGTGTTTTTTCCACACTAATACAAGTGCAAAAGTGGTTTCCTGCACCAATACAAGTGCGAAAAGTGGTTTTTCAACACTAACACAAGTGCGAAAAGTGGTTTTTCAACACTAACACAAGTGCGAAAAGTGGTTTTTCAACACTATCACAAGTGCAAAAAGTGTTTTTTCCACACTAATACAAGTGCAAAAGTGGTTTCCTGCACCAACACAAGTGCGAAAAGTGGTTTTTCAACACTAACACAAGTGCGAAAAGTGGTTTTTCAACACTAACACAAGTGCGAAAAGTGGTTTTTCAACACTAACACCAGTGCGAAAAGTGGTTTGTCCACACTAATACAAGTGCAAAAGTCGTTTCCTGCACCAACACAAGTGCGAAAAGTGGTTTTTCAACACTAACACAAGTGCGAAAAGTGGTTTTTCAACACTATCACAAGTGCAAAAAGTGTTTTTTCCACACTAATACAAGTGCAAAAGTGGTTTCCTGCACCAATACAAGTGCGAAAAGTGGTTTTTCAACACTAACACAAGTGCGAAAAGTGGTTTTTCAACACTAACACAAGTGCGAAAAGTGGTTTTTCAACACTAACACAAGTGCGAAAAGTGGTTTTTCCACACTAATACAAGTGCAAAAGTGGTTTCCTGCACCAACACAAGTGCGAAAAGTGGTTTTTCAACACTAACACAAGTGCGAAAAGTGGTTTTTCAACACTATCACAAGTGCGAAAAGTGGTTTTTCAACACTATCACAAGTGCAAAAAGTGTTTTTTCCACACTAATACAAGTGCAAAAGTGGTTTCCTGCACCAACACAAGTGTGAAAAGTGGTTTTTCAACACTAACACAAGTGCGAAAAGTGTTTTTTCAACACTAACACAAGTGCGAAAAGTTGTTTTTCAACACTAACATAAGTGCGAAAAGTGGTTTTTCCACACTAATACAAGTGCAAAAGTGGTTTCCTGCACCAACACAAGTGCGAAAAGTGGTTTTTCAACACTAACACAAGTGCAAAAAGTGTTTTTTCCACACTAATACAAGTGCAAAAGTGGTTTCCTGCACCAACACCAGTGCGAAAAGTGGTTTTTCAACACTAACACAAGTGTGAAAAGTGGTTTTTCAACACTATCACAAGTGCGAAAAGTGGTTTTTCAACACTATCACAAGTGCAAAAAGTGTTTTTTCCACACTAATACAAGTGCAAAAGTGGTTTCCTGCACCAACACAAGTGTGAAAAGTGGTTTTTCAACACTAACACAAGTGCGAAAAGTGTTTTTTCAACACTAACACAAGTGCGAAAAGTTGTTTTTCAACACTAACATAAGTGCGAAAAGTGGTTTTTCCACACTAATACAAGTGCAAAAGTGGTTTCCTGCACCAACACAAGTGCGAAAAGTGGTTTTTCAACACTAACACAAGTGCAAAAAGTGGTTTTTCAACACTAACACAAGTGCGAAAAGTGGTTTTTCAACACTAACACAAGTGCGAAAAGTGGTTTTTCCACACTAATACAAGTGCAAAAGTGGTTTCCTGCACCAACACAAGTGCGAAAAGTGGTTTTTCAACACTAACACAAGTGCGAAAAGTGGTTTTTCAACACTAACACAAGTGCGAAAAGTGGTTTTTCAACAATATCGCAAGTGCAAAAAGTGTTTTTTCTACACTAATACAAGAGCAAAAGTGGTTTCCTGCACCAACACAAGTGCGAAAAGTGGTTTTTCAACACTAACACAAGTGCGAAAAGTGGTTTTTCAACACTAACACAAGTGCGAAAAGTGTTTTTCCACACTAATACAAGTGCAAAAGTGGTTTCCTGCACCAACACAAGTGCGAAAAGTGGTTTTTCAACACTAACACAAGTGCGAAAAGTGGTTTTTCAACACTAACACAAGTGCAAAAAGTAGTTTTTCCACACTAATACAAGTGCAAAAGTGGCTTCCTGCACCAACACAAGTGCGAAAAGTGGTTTTTCAACACTAACACAAGTGCGAAAAGTGGTTTTTCAACACTATCACAAGTGCAAAAAGTGTTTTTTCCACACTAATACAAGTGCAAAAGTGGTTTCCTGCACCAATACAAGTGCGAAAAGTGGTTTTTCAACACTAACACAAGTGCGAAAAGTGGTTTTTCAACACTAACACAAGTGCGAAAAGTGGTTTTTCAACACTATCACAAGTGCAAAAAGTGTTTTTTCCACACTAATACAAGTGCAAAAGTGGTTTCCTGCACCAACACAAGTGCGAAAAGTGATTTTTCAACACTAACACAAGTGCGAAAAGTGGTTTTTCAACACTATCACAAGTGCAAAAAGTGTTTTTTCCACACTAATACAAGTGCAAAAGTGGTTTCCTGCACCAACACAAGTGCGAAAAGTGGTTTTTCAACACTAACACAAGTGCGAAAAGTGGTTTTCAACACTAACACAAGTGCGAAAAGTGGTTTTTCAACACTATCACAAGTGCAAAAAGTGTTTTTTCCACACTAATACAAGTGCAAAAGTGGTTTCCTGCACCAACACAAGTGTGAAAAGTGGTTTTTCAACACTAACACAAGCGTAAAAAGTGGTTTTTCAACAATATCACAAGTGCAAAAAGTGTTTTTTCCACACTAATACAAGTGCAAAAGTGGTTTCCTGCACCAATACAAGTGCGAAAAGTGGTTTTTCAACACTAACACAAGTGCGAAAAGTGGTTTTTCAACACTATCACAAGTGCGAAAAGTGTTTTTCCACACTAATACAAGTGCAAAAGTGGTTTCCTGCACCAACACAAGTGCGAAAAGTGGTTTTTCAACACTAACACAAGTGCGAAAAGTGGTTTTTCAACACTAACACAAGTGCAAAAAGTAGTTTTTCCACACTAATACAAGTGCAAAAGTGGCTTCCTGCACCAACACAAGTGCGAAAAGTGGTTTTTCAACACTAACACAAGTGCGAAAAGTGGTTTTTCAACACTATCACAAGTGCAAAAAGTGTTTTTTCCACACTAATACAAGTGCAAAAGTGGTTTCCTGCACCAATACAAGTGCGAAAAGTGGTTTTTCAACACTAACACAAGTGCGAAAAGTGGTTTTTCAACACTAACACAAGTGCGAAAAGTGGTTTTTCAACACTATCACAAGTGCAAAAAGTGTTTTTTCCACACTAATACAAGTGCAAAAGTGGTTTCCTGCACCAACACAAGTGCGAAAAGTGATTTTTCAACACTAACACAAGTGCGAAAAGTGGTTTTTCAACACTATCACAAGTGCAAAAAGTGTTTTTTCCACACTAATACAAGTGCAAAAGTGGTTTCCTGCACCAACACAAGTGCGAAAAGTGGTTTTTCAACACTAACACAAGTGCGAAAAGTGGTTTTCAACACTAACACAAGTGCGAAAAGTGGTTTTTCAACACTATCACAAGTGCAAAAAGTGTTTTTTCCACACTAATACAAGTGCAAAAGTGGTTTCCTGCACCAACACAAGTGTGAAAAGTGGTTTTTCAACACTAACACAAGCGTAAAAAGTGGTTTTTCAACAATATCACAAGTGCAAAAAGTGTTTTTTCCACACTAATACAAGTGCAAAAGTGGTTTCCTGCACCAATACAAGTGCGAAAAGTGGTTTTTCAACACTAACACAAGTGCGAAAAGTGGTTTTTCAACACTATCACAAGTGCGAAAAGTGTTTTTCCACACTAATACAAGTGCAAAAGTGGTTTCCTGCACCAACACAAGTGCGAAAAGTGGTTTTTCAACACTAACGCAAGTGCGAAAAGTGGTTTTTCAACACTAACACAAGTGCGAAAAGTAGTTTTTCCACACTAATACAAGTGCAAAAGTGGCTTCCTGCACCAACACAAGTGCAAAAAGTGGTTTTTCAACACCAACACAAGTGCAAAAAGTGGTTTTTCAACACTATCACAAGTGCAAAAAGTGTTTTTTCCACACTAATACAAGTGCAAAAGTGGTTTCCTGCACCAATACAAGTGCGAAAAGTGGTTTTTCAACACTAACACAAGTGCGAAAAGTGGTTTTTCAACACTAACACAAGTGCGAAAAGTGGTTTTTCAACACTATCACAAGTGCAAAAAGTGTTTTTTCCACACTAATACAAGTGCAAAAGTGGTTTCCTGCACAAACACAAGTGCGAAAAGTGGTTTTTCAACACTAACACAAGTGCGAAAAGTGGTTTTTCAACACTAACACAAGTGCGAAAAGTGGTTTTTCAACACTAACACCAGTGCGAAAAGTGGTTTGTCCACACTAATACAAGTGCAAAAGTCGTTTCCTGCACCAACACAAGTGCGAAAAGTGGTTTTTCAACACTAACACAAGTGCGAAAAGTGGTTTTTCAACACTATTACAAGTGCAAAAAGTGTTTTTTCCACACTAATACAAGTGCAAAAGTGGTTTCCTGCACCAATACAAGTGCGAAAAGTGGTTTTTCAACACTAACACAAGTGCGAAAAGTGGTTTTTCAACACTAACACAAGTGCGAAAAGTGGTTTTTCAACACTAACACAAGTGCGAAAAGTGGTTTTTCCACACTAATACAAGTGCAAAAGTGGTTTCCTGCACCAACACAAGTGCGAAAAGTGGTTTTTCAACACTAACACAAGTGCGAAAAGTGGTTTTTCAACACTATCACAAGTGCGAAAAGTGGTTTTTCAACACTATCACAAGTGCAAAAAGTGTTTTTTCCACACTAATACAAGTGCAAAAGTGGTTTCCTGCACCAACACAAGTGTGAAAAGTGGTTTTTCAACACTAACACAAGTGCGAAAAGTGTTTTTTCAACACTAACACAAGTGCGAAAAGTTGTTTTTCAACACTAACATAAGTGCGAAAAGTGGTTTTTCCACACTAATACAAGTGCAAAAGTGGTTTCCTGCACCAACACAAGTGCGAAAAGTGGTTTTTCAACACTAACACAAGTGCAAAAAGTGTTTTTTCCACACTAATACAAGTGCAAAAGTGGTTTCCTGCACCAACACCAGTGCGAAAAGTGGTTTTTCAACACTAACACAAGTGTGAAAAGTGGTTTTTCAACACTATCACAAGTGCGAAAAGTGGTTTTTCAACACTATCACAAGTGCAAAAAGTGTTTTTTCCACACTAATACAAGTGCAAAAGTGGTTTCCTGCACCAACACAAGTGTGAAAAGTGGTTTTTCAACACTAACACAAGTGCGAAAAGTGTTTTTTCAACACTAACACAAGTGCGAAAAGTTGTTTTTCAACACTAACATAAGTGCGAAAAGTGGTTTTTCCACACTAATACAAGTGCAAAAGTGGTTTCCTGCACCAACACAAGTGCGAAAAGTGGTTTTTCAACACTAACACAAGTGCAAAAAGTGGTTTTTCAACACTAACACAAGTGCGAAAAGTGGTTTTTCAACACTAACACAAGTGCGAAAAGTGGTTTTTCCACACTAATACAAGTGCAAAAGTGGTTTCCTGCACCAACACAAGTGCGAAAAGTGGTTTTTCAACACTAACACAAGTGCGAAAAGTGGTTTTTCAACACTAACACAAGTGCGAAAAGTGGTTTTTCAACAATATCGCAAGTGCAAAAAGTGTTTTTTCTACACTAATACAAGAGCAAAAGTGGTTTCCTGCACCAACACAAGTGCGAAAAGTGGTTTTTCAACACTAACACAAGTGCGAAAAGTGGTTTTTCAACACTAACACAAGTGCGAAAAGTGTTTTTCCACACTAATACAAGTGCAAAAGTGGTTTCCTGCACCAACACAAGTGCGAAAAGTGGTTTTTCAACACTAACACAAGTGCGAAAAGTGGTTTTTCAACACTAACACAAGTGCAAAAAGTAGTTTTTCCACACTAATACAAGTGCAAAAGTGGCTTCCTGCACCAACACAAGTGCGAAAAGTGGTTTTTCAACACTAACACAAGTGCGAAAAGTGGTTTTTCAACACTATCACAAGTGCAAAAAGTGTTTTTTCCACACTAATACAAGTGCAAAAGTGGTTTCCTGCACCAATACAAGTGCGAAAAGTGGTTTTTCAACACTAACACAAGTGCGAAAAGTGGTTTTTCAACACTAACACAAGTGCGAAAAGTGGTTTTTCAACACTATCACAAGTGCAAAAAGTGTTTTTTCCACACTAATACAAGTGCAAAAGTGGTTTCCTGCACCAACACAAGTGCGAAAAGTGGTTTTTCAACACTATCACAAGTGCAAAAAGTGTTTTTTCCACACTAATACAAGTGCAAAAGTGGTTTCCTGCACCAACACAAGTGTGAAAAGTGGTTTTTCAACACTAACACAAGCGTAAAAAGTGGTTTTTCAACAATATCACAAGTGCAAAAAGTGTTTTTTCCACACTAATACAAGTGCAAAAGTGGTTTCCTGCACCAATACAAGTGCGAAAAGTGGTTTTTCAACACTAACACAAGTGCGAAAAGTGGTTTTTCAACACTATCACAAGTGCGAAAAGTGTTTTTCCACACTAATACAAGTGCAAAAGTGGTTTCCTGCACCAACACAAGTGCGAAAAGTGGTTTTTCAACACTAACGCAAGTGCGAAAAGTGGTTTTTCAACACTAACACAAGTGCGAAAAGTAGTTTTTCCACACTAATACAAGTGCAAAAGTGGCTTCCTGCACCAACACAAGTGCAAAAAGTGGTTTTTCAACACCAACACAAGTGCGAAAAGTGGTTTTTCAACACTATCACAAGTGCAAAAAGTGTTTTTTCCACACTAATACAAGTGCAAAAGTGGTTTCCTGCACCAATACAAGTGCGAAAAGTGGTTTTTCAACACTAACACAAGTGCGAAAAGTGGTTTTTCAACACTAACACAAGTGCGAAAAGTGGTTTTTCAACACTATCACAAGTGCAAAAAGTGTTTTTTCCACACTAATACAAGTGCAAAAGTGGTTTCCTGCACCAACACAAGTGCGAAAAGTGGTTTTTCAACACTAACACAAGTGCGAAAAGTGGTTTTTCAACACTAACACAAGTGCGAAAAGTGGTTTTTCAACACTAACACCAGTGCGAAAAGTGGTTTGTCCACACTAATACAAGTGCAAAAGTCGTTTCCTGCACCAACACAAGTGCGAAAAGTGGTTTTTCAACACTAACACAAGTGCGAAAAGTGGTTTTTCAACACTATCACAAGTGCAAAAAGTGTTTTTTCCACACTAATACAAGTGCAAAAGTGATTTCCTGCACCAATACAAGTGCGAAAAGTGGTTTTTCAACACTAACACAAGTGCGAAAAGTGGTTTTTCAACACTAACACAAGTGCGAAAAGTGGTTTTTCAACACTAACACAAGTGCGAAAAGTGGTTTTTCCACACTAATACAAGTGCAAAAGTGGTTTCCTGCACCAACACAAGTGCGAAAAGTGGTTTTTCAACACTAACACAAGTGCGAAAAGTGGTTTTTCAACACTATCACAAGTGCGAAAAGTGGTTTTTCAACACTATCACAAGTGCAAAAAGTGTTTTTTCCACACTAATACAAGTGCAAAAGTGGTTTCCTGCACCAACACAAGTGTGAAAAGTGGTTTTTCAACACTAACACAAGTGCGAAAAGTGTTTTTTCAACACTAACACAAGTGCGAAAAGTTGTTTTTCAACACTAACATAAGTGCGAAAAGTGGTTTTTCCACACTAATACAAGTGCAAAAGTGGTTTCCTGCACCAACACAAGTGCGAAAAGTGGTTTTTCAACACTAACACAAGTGCAAAAAGTGGTTTTTCAACACTAACACAAGTGCGAAAAGTGGTTTTTCCACACTAATACAAGTGCAAAAGTGGTTTCCTGCACCAACACAAGTGCGAAAAGTGGTTTTTCAACACTAACACAAGTGCGAAAAGTGGTTTTTCAACACTAACACAAGTGCGAAAAGTGGTTTTTTCAACAATATCGCAAGTGCAAAAAGTGTTTTTTCTACACTAATACAAGTGCAAAAGTGGTTTCCTGCACCAACACAAGTGCGAAAAGTGGTTTTTCAACACTAACACAAGTGTAAAAAGTGGTTTTTCAACAATATCACAAGTGCAAAAAGTGTTTTTTCCACACTAATACAAGGGCAAAAGTGGTTTCCTGCACCAACACAAGTGCGAAAAGTGGTTTTTCAACACTAACACAAGTGTGAAAAGTGGTTTTTCAACACCAACACAAGTGCGAAAAGTGTTTTTTCCACACTAATACAAGTGCAAAAGTGGTTTCCTGCACCAACACTAGTGCGAAAAGTGGTTTTTCAACACTAACACAAGTGCGAAAAAGTGGTTTTTCAACACTAACACAAGTGCAAAAAGTGGTTTTTCAACACTAACACAAGTGCGAAAAGTGGTTTTTCCACACAAATACAAGTGCAAAAGTGGTTTCCTGCACCAACACAAGTGCGAAAAGTGGTTTTTCAACACTAACACAAGTGCGAAAAGTGGTTTTTCAACACTATCACAAGTGCATAAAGTGTTTTTTCCACACTAATACAAGTGCAAAAGTGGTTTCCAGCACCAACACAAGTGCGAAAAGTGGTTTTTCAACACTAACACAAGTGCGAAAAGTGGTTTTTCAACACTAACACAAGTGCGAAAAGTGGTTTTTCCACACTAATACAAGTGCAAAAGTGCTTTCCTGCACCAACACAAGTGCGAAAAGTGGTTTTTCAACACTAACACAAGTGCGAAAAGTGGTTTTTCAACACTAACACAAGTGCGAAAAGTGGTTTTTCAACAATATCGCAAGTGCAAAAAGTGTTTTTTCCCCACTAATACAAGTGCAAAAGTGGTTTCCTGCACCAACACAAGTGCGAAAAGTGGTTTTTCAACACTAACACAAGTGCGAAAAGTGGTTTTTCAACACTAACACAAGTGCGAAAAGTGTTTTTCCACACTAATACAAGTGCAAAACTGGTTTCCTGCACCAACATAAGTGCGAAAAGTGGTTTTTCAACACTAACACAAGTGCGAAAAGTGGTTTTTCAACACTAACACAAGTGCGAAAAGTAGTTTTTCCATAATAATACAAGTGCAAAAGTGGCTTCCTGCACCAACACAAGTGCGAAAAGTGGTTTTTCAACACTAACACAAGTGCGAAAAGTGGTTTTTCAACACTATCACAAGTGCAAAAAGTGTTTTTTCCACACTAATACAAGTGCAAAAGTGGTTTCCTGCACCAATACAAGTGCGAAAAGTGGTTTTTCAACACTAACACAAGTGCGAAAAGTGGTTTTTCAACACTAACACAAGTGCGAAAAGTGGTTTTTCAACACTATCACAAGTGCAAAAAGTGTTTTTTCCACACTAATACAAGTGCAAAAGTGGTTTCCTGCACCAACACAAGTGCGAAAAGTGGTTTTTCAACACTAACACAAGTGCGAAAAGTGGTTTTTCAACACTATCACAAGTGCAAAAAGTGTTTTTTCCACACTAATACAAGTGCAAAAGTGGTTTCCTGCACCAACACAAGTGCGAAAAGTGGTTTTTCAACACTAACACAAGTGCGAAAAGTGGTTTTTCAACACTAACACAAGTGCGAAAAGTGGTTTTTCAACACTATCACAAGTGCAAAAAGTGTTTTTTCCACACTAATACAAGTGCAAAAGTGGTTTCCTGCACCAACACAAGTGCGAAAAGTGGTTTTTCAACACTAACACAAGTGTAAAAAGTGGTTTTTCAACACTAACACAAGTGCGAAAAGTGGTTTTTCAACACTAACACAAGTGCAAAAAGTGTTTTTTCCACACTAATACAAGTGCAAAAGTGGTTTCCTGCACCAACACCAGTGCGAAAAGTGGTTTTTCAACACTAACACAAGTGCGAAAAGTGGTTTTTCAACACTATCACAAGTGCGAAAAGTGGTTTTTCAACACTATCACAAGTGCAAAAAGTGTTTTTTCCACACTAATACAAGTGCAAAAGTGGTTTCCTGCACCAACACAAGTGTGAAAAGTGGTTTTTCAACACTAACACAAGTGCGAAAAGTGTTTTTTCAACACTAACACAAGTGCGAAAAGTTGTTTTTCAACACTAACATAAGTGCGAAAAGTGGTTTTTTCCACACTAATACAAGTGCAAAAGTGGTTTCCTGCACCAACACAAGTGCGAAAAGTGGTTTTTCAACACTAACACAAGTGCAAAAAGTGGTTTTTCAACACTAACACAAGTGCGAAAAGTGGTTTTTCAACACTAACACAAGTGCGAAAAGTGGTTTTTCCACACTAATACAAGTGCAAAAGTGGTTTCCTGCACCAACACAAGTGCGAAAAGTGGTTTTTCAACACTAACACAAGTGCGAAAAGTGGTTTTTCAACACTAACACAAGTGCAAAAAGTGGTTTTTCAACACTAACACAAGTGCGAAAAGTGGTTTTTCCACACAAATACAAGTGCAAAAGTGGTTTCCTGCACCAACACAAGTGCGAAAAGTGGTTTTTCAACACTAACACAAGTGCGAAAAGTGGTTTTTCAACACTATCACAAGTGCAAAAAGTGTTTTTTCCACACTAATACAAGTGCAAAAGTGGTTTCCAGCACCAACACAAGTGCGAAAAGTGGTTTTTCAACACTAACACAAGTGCGAAAAGTGGTTTTTCAACACTAACACAAGTGCGAAAAGTGTTTTTCCACACTAATACAAGTGCAAAAGTGGTTTCCTGCACCAATACAAGTGCGAAAAGTGGTTTTTCAACACTAACACAAGTGCGAAAAGTGGTTTTTCAACACTAACACAAGTGCGAAAAGTGGTTTTTCAACACTATCACAAGTGCAAAAAGTGTTTTTTCCACACTAATACAAGTGCAAAAGTGGTTTCCTGCACCAACACAAGTGCGAAAAGTGGTTTTTCAACACTAACACAAGTGCGAAAAGTGGTTTTTCAACACTATCACAAGTGCAAAAAGTGTTTTTTCCACACTAATACAAGTGCAAAAGTGGTTTCCTGCACCAACACAAGTGCGAAAAGTGGTTTTTCAACACTAACACAAGTGCGAAAAGTGGTTTTTCAACACTAACACAAGTGCGAAAAGTCGTTTTTCAACACTATCACAAGTGCAAAAAGTGTTTTTTCCACACTAATACAAGTGCAAAAGTGGTTTCCTGCACCAACACAAGTGCGAAAAGTGGTTTTTCAACACTAACACAAGTGTAAAAAGTGGTTTTTCAACACTAACACAAGTGCGAAAAGTGGTTTTTCAACACTAACACAAGTGCAAAAAGTGTTTTTTCCACACTAATACAAGTGCAAAAGTGGTTTCCTGCACCAACACCAGTGCGAAAAGTGGTTTTTCAACACTAACACAAGTGCGAAAAGTGGTTTTTCAACACTATCACAAGTGCAAAAAGTGTTTTTTCCACACTAATACAAGTGCAAAAGTGGTTTCCTGCACCAACACAAGTGCGAAAAGTGCTTTTTCAACACTAACACAAGTGTAAAAAGTGGTTTTTCAACAATATCACAAGTGCAAAAAGTGTTTTTTCCACACTAATACAAGGGCAAAAGTGGTTTCCTGCACCAACACAAGTGCGAAAAGTGGTTTTTCAACACTAACACAAGTGTGAAAAGTGGTTTTTCAACACCAACACAAGTGCGAAAAGTGTTTTTTCCACACTAATACAAGTGCAAAAGTGGTTTCCTGCACCAACACTAGTGCGAAAAGTGGTTTTTCAACACTAACACAAGTGCGAAAAGTGGTTTTTCAACACTAACACAAGTGCAAAAAGTGGTTTTTCAACACTAACACAAGTGCGAAAAGTGGTTTTTCCACACAAATACAAGTGCAAAAGTGGTTTCCTGCACCAACACAAGTGCGAAAAGTGGTTTTTCAACACTAACACAAGTGCGAAAAGTGGTTTTTCAACACTATCACAAGTGCATAAAGTGTTTTTTCCACACTAATACAAGTGCAAAAGTGGTTTCCAGCACCAACACAAGTGCGAAAAGTGGTTTTTCAACACTAACACAAGTGCGAAAAGTGGTTTTTCAACACTAACACAAGTGCGAAAAGTGTTTTTCCACACTAATACAAGTGCAAAAGTGGTTTCCTGCACCAATACAAGTGCGAAAGTGGTTTTTCAACACTAACACAAGTGCGAAAAGTGGTTTTTCAACACTAACACAAGTGCGAAAAGTGGTTTTTCCACACTAATACAAGTGCAAAAGTGCTTTCCTGCACCAACACAAGTGCGAAAAGTGGTTTTTCAACACTAACACAAGTGCGAAAAGTGGTTTTTCAACACTAACACAAGTGCGAAAAGTGGTTTTTCAACAATATCGCAAGTGCAAAAAGTGTTTTTTCCCCACTAATACAAGTGCAAAAGTGGTTTCCTGCACCAACACAAGTGCGAAAAGTGGTTTTTCAACACTAACACAAGTGCGAAAAGTGGTTTTTCAACACTAACACAAGTGCGAAAAGTGTTTTTCCACACTAATACAAGTGCAAAACTGGTTTCCTGCACCAACATAAGTGCGAAAAGTGGTTTTTCAACACTAACACAAGTGCGAAAAGTGGTTTTTCAACACTAACACAAGTGCGAAAAGTAGTTTTTCCATAATAATACAAGTGCAAAAGTGGCTTCCTGCACCAACACAAGTGCGAAAAGTGGTTTTTCAACACTAACACAAGTGCGAAAAGTGGTTTTTCAACACTATCACAAGTGCAAAAAGTGTTTTTTCCACACTAATACAAGTGCAAAAGTGGTTTCCTGCACCAATACAAGTGCGAAAAGTGGTTTTTCAACACTAACACAAGTGCGAAAAGTGGTTTTTCAACACTAACACAAGTGCGAAAAGTGGTTTTTCAACACTATCACAAGTGCAAAAAGTGTTTTTTCCACACTAATACAAGTGCAAAAGTGGTTTCCTGCACCAACACAAGTGCGAAAAGTGGTTTTTCAACACTAACACAAGTGCGAAAAGTGGTTTTTCAACACTATCACAAGTGCAAAAAGTGTTTTTTCCACACTAATACAAGTGCAAAAGTGGTTTCCTGCACCAACACAAGTGCGAAAAGTGGTTTTTCAACACTAACACAAGTGCGAAAAGTGGTTTTTCAACACTAACACAAGTGCGAAAAGTGGTTTTTCAACACTATCACAAGTGCAAAAAGTGTTTTTTCCACACTAATACAAGTGCAAAAGTGGTTTCCTGCACCAACACAAGTGCGAAAAGTGGTTTTTCAACACTAACACAAGTGTAAAAAGTGGTTTTTCAACACTAACACAAGTGCGAAAAGTGGTTTTTCAACACTAACACAAGTGCAAAAAGTGTTTTTTCCACACTAATACAAGTGCAAAAGTGGTTTCCTGCACCAACACCAGTGCGAAAAGTGGTTTTTCAACACTAACACAAGTGCGAAAAGTGGTTTTTCAACACTATCACAAGTGCGAAAAGTGGTTTTTCAACACTATCACAAGTGCAAAAAGTGTTTTTTCCACACTAATACAAGTGCAAAAGTGGTTTCCTGCACCAACACAAGTGTGAAAAGTGGTTTTTCAACACTAACACAAGTGCGAAAAGTGTTTTTTCAACACTAACACAAGTGCGAAAAGTTGTTTTTCAACACTAACATAAGTGCGAAAAGTGGTTTTTTCCACACTAATACAAGTGCAAAAGTGGTTTCCTGCACCAACACAAGTGCGAAAAGTGGTTTTTCAACACTAACACAAGTGCAAAAAGTGGTTTTTCAACACTAACACAAGTGCGAAAAGTGGTTTTTCAACACTAACACAAGTGCGAAAAGTGGTTTTTCCACACTAATACAAGTGCAAAAGTGGTTTCCTGCACCAACACAAGTGCGAAAAGTGGTTTTTCAACACTAACACAAGTGCGAAAAGTGGTTTTTCAACACTAACACAAGTGCAAAAAGTGGTTTTTCAACACTAACACAAGTGCGAAAAGTGGTTTTTCCACACAAATACAAGTGCAAAAGTGGTTTCCTGCACCAACACAAGTGCGAAAAAGTGGTTTTTCAACACTAACACAAGTGCGAAAAGTGGTTTTTCAACACTATCACAAGTGCAAAAAGTGTTTTTTCCACACTAATACAAGTGCAAAAGTGGTTTCCAGCACCAACACAAGTGCGAAAAGTGGTTTTTCAACACTAACACAAGTGCGAAAAGTGGTTTTTCAACACTAACACAGTGCGAAAAGTGTTTTTCCACACTAATACAAGTGCAAAAGTGGTTTCCTGCACCAATACAAGTGCGAAAAGTGGTTTTTCAACACTAACACAAGTGCGAAAAGTGGTTTTTCAACACTAACACAAGTGCGAAAAGTGGTTTTTCAACACTATCACAAGTGCAAAAAGTGTTTTTTCCACACTAATACAAGTGCAAAAGTGGTTTCCTGCACCAACACAAGTGCGAAAAGTGGTTTTTCAACACTAACACAAGTGCGAAAAGTGGTTTTTCAACACTATCACAAGTGCAAAAAGTGTTTTTTCCACACTAATACAAGTGCAAAAGTGGTTTCCTGCACCAACACAAGTGCGAAAAGTGGTTTTTCAACACTAACACAAGTGCGAAAAGTGGTTTTTCAACACTAACACAAGTGCGAAAAGTCGTTTTTCAACACTATCACAAGTGCAAAAAGTGTTTTTTCCACACTAATACAAGTGCAAAAGTGGTTTCCTGCACCAACACAAGTGCGAAAAGTGGTTTTTCAACACTAACACAAGTGTAAAAAGTGGTTTTTCAACACTAACACAAGTGCGAAAAGTGGTTTTTCAACACTAACACAAGTGCAAAAAGTGTTTTTTCCACACTAATACAAGTGCAAAAGTGGTTTCCTGCACCAACACCAGTGCGAAAAGTGGTTTTTCAACACTAACACAAGTGCGAAAAGTGGTTTTTCAACACTATCACAAGTGCGAAAAGTGGTTTTTCAACACTATCACAAGTGCAAAAAGTGTTTTTTCCACACTAATACAAGTGCAAAAGTGGTTTCCTGCACCAACACAAGTGTGAAAAGTGGTTTTTCATCACTAACACAAGTGCGAAAAGTGTTTTTTCAACACTAACACAAGTGCGAAAAGTTGTTTTTCAACACTAACATAAGTGCGAAAAGTGGTTTTTCCACACTAATACAAGTGCAAAAGTGGTTTCCTGCACCAACACAAGTGCGAAAAGTGGTTTTTCAACACTAACACAAGTGCAAAAAGTGGTTTTTCAACACTAACACAAGTGCGAAAAGTGGTTTTTCAACACTAACACAAGTGCGAAAAGTGGTTTTTCCACACTAATACAAGTGCAAAAGTGGTTTCCTGCACCAACACAAGTGCGAAAAGTGGTTTTTCTACACTAACACAAGTGCGAAAAGTGGTTTTTCAACACTAACACAAGTGCAAAAAGTGGTTTTTCAACACTAACACAAGTGCGAAAAGTGGTTTTTCCACACAAATACAAGTGCAAAAGTGGTTTCCTGCACCAACACAAGTGCGAAAAGTGGTTTTTCAACACTAACACAAGTGCGAAAAGTGGTTTTTCAACACTATCACAAGTGCAAAAAGTGTTTTTTCCACACTAATACAAGTGCAAAAGTGGTTTCCAGCACCAACACAAGTGCGAAAAGTGGTTTTTCAACACTAACACAAGTGCGAAAAGTGGTTTTTCAACACTAACACAAGTGCGAAAAGTGTTTTTCCACACTAATACAAGTGCAAAAGTGGTTTCCTGCACCAATACAAGTGCGAAAGTGGTTTTTCAACACTAACACAAGTGCGAAAAGTGGTTTTTCAACACTAACACAAGTGCGAAAAGTGGTTTTTCCACACTAATACAAGTGCAAAAGTGCTTTCCTGCACCAACACAAGTGCGAAAAGTGGTTTTTCAACACTAACACAAGTGCGAAAAGTGGTTTTTCAACACTAACACAAGTGCGAAAAGTGGTTTTTCAACAATATCGCAAGTGCAAAAAGTGTTTTTTCCACACTAATACAAGTGCAAAAGTGGTTTCCTGCACCAACACAAGTGCGAAAAGTGGTTTTTCAACACTAACACAAGTGCGAAAAGTGGTTTTTCAACACTAACACAAGTGCGAAAAGTGTTTTTCCACACTAATACAAGTGCAAAAGTGGTTTCCTGCACCAACATAAGTGCGAAAAGTGGTTTTTCAACACTAACACAAGTGCGAAAAGTGGTTTTTCAACACTAACACAAGTGCGAAAAGTAGTTTTTCCATAATAATACAAGTGCAAAAGTGGCTTCCTGCACCAACACAAGTGCGAAAAGTGGTTTTTCAACACTAACACAAGTGCGAAAAGTGGTTTTTCAACACTATCACAAGTGCAAAAAGTGTTTTTTCCACACTAATACAAGTGCAAAAGTGGTTTCCTGCACCAATACAAGTGCGAAAAGTGGTTTTTCAACACTAACACAAGTGCGAAAAGTGGTTTTTCAACACTAACACAAGTGCGAAAAGTGGTTTTTCAACACTATCACAAGTGCAAAAAGTGTTTTTTCCACACTAATACAAGTGCAAAAGTGGTTTCCTGCACCAACACAAGTGCGAAAAGTGGTTTTTCAACACTAACACAAGTGCGAAAAGTGGTTTTTCAACACTACCACAAGTGCAAAAAGTGTTTTTTCCACACTAATACAAGTGCAAAAGTGGTTTCCTGCACCAACACAAGTGCGAAAAGTGGTTTTTCAACACTAACACAAGTGCGAAAAGTGGTTTTTCAACACTAACACAAGTGCGAAAAGTGGTTTTTCAACACTATCACAAGTGCAAAAAGTGTTTTTTCCACACTAATACAAGTGCAAAAGTGGTTTCCTGCACCAACACAAGTGCGAAAAGTGGTTTTTCAACACTAACACAAGTGTAAAAAGTGGTTTTTCAACACTAACACAAGTGCGAAAAGTGGTTTTTCAACACTAACACAAGTGCAAAAAGTGTTTTTTCCACACTAATACAAGTGCAAAAGTGGTTTCCTGCACCCAACACCAGTGCGAAAAGTGGTTTTTCAACACTAACACAAGTGCGAAAGTGGTTTTTCAACACTATCACAAGTGCGAAAAGTGGTTTTTCAACACTATCACAAGTGCAAAAAGTGTTTTTTCCACACTAATACAAGTGCAAAAGTGGTTTCCTGCACCAACACAAGTGTGAAAAGTGGTTTTTCAACACTAACACAAGTGCGAAAAGTGTTTTTTCAACACTAACACAAGTGCGAAAAGTTGTTTTTCAACACTAACATAAGTGCGAAAAGTGGTTTTTCCACACTAATACAAGTGCAAAAGTGGTTTCCTGCACCAACACAAGTGCGAAAAGTGGTTTTTCAACACTAACACAAGTGCAAAAAGTGGTTTTTCAACACTAACACAAGTGCGAAAAGTGGTTTTTCAACACTAACACAAGTGCGGAAAGTGGTTTTTCCACACTAATACAAGTGCAAAAGTGGTTTCCTGCACCAACACAAGTGCGAAAAGTGGTTTTTCAACACTAACACAAGTGCGAAAAGTGGTTTTTCAACACTAACACAAGTGCGAAAAGTGGTTTTTCAACAATATCGCAAGTGCAAAAAGTGTTTTTTCTACACTAATACAAGTGCAAAAGTGGTTTCCTGCACCAACACAAGTGCGAAAAGTGGTTTTTCAACACTAACACAAGTGCGAAAAGTGGTTTTTCAACACTAAAACAAGTGCGAAAAGTGTTTTTCCACACTAATACAAGTGCAAAAGTGGTTTCCTGCACCAACACAAGTGCGAAAAGTGGTTTTTCAACACTAACACAAGTGCGAAAAGTGGTTTTTCAACACTAACACAAGTGCAAAAAGTAGTTTTTCCACACTAATACAAGTGCAAAAGTGGCTTCCTGCACCAACACAAGTGCGAAAAGTGGTTTTTCAACACTAACACAAGTGCGAAAAGTGGTTTTTCAACACTATCACAAGTGCAAAAAGTGTTTTTTCCACACTAATACAAGTGCAAAAGTGGTTTCCTGCACCAACACAAGTGCGAAAAGTGATTTTTCAACACTAACACAAGTGCGAAAAGTGGTTTTTCAACACTATCACAAGTGCAAAAAGTGTTTTTTCCACACTAATACAAGTGCAAAAGTGGTTTCCTGCACCAACACAAGTGCGAAAAGTGGTTTTTCAACACTAACACAAGTGCGAAAAGTGGTTTTCAACACTAACACAAGTGCGAAAAGTGGTTTTTCAACACTATCACAAGTGCAAAAAGTGTTTTTTCCACACTAATACAAGTGCAAAAGTGGTTTCCTGCACCAACACAAGTGTGAAAAGTGGTTTTTCAACACTAACACAAGCGTAAAAAGTGGTTTTTCAACAATATCACAAGTGCAAAAAGTGTTTTTTCCACACTAATACAAGTGCAAAAGTGGTTTCCTGCACCAATACAAGTGCGAAAAGTGGTTTTTCAACACTAACACAAGTGCGAAAAGTGGTTTTTCAACACTAACACAAGTGCGAAAAGTGTTTTTCCACACTAATACAAGTGCAAAAGTGGTTTCCTGCACCAACACAAGTGCGAAAAGTGGTTTTTCAACACTAACACAAGTGCGAAAAGTGGTTTTTCAACACTAACACAAGTGCGAAAAGTAGTTTTTCCACACTAATACAAGTGCAAAAGTGGCTTCCTGCACCAACACAAGTGCCAAAAGTGGTTTTTCAACACTAACACAAGTGCGAAAAGTGGTTTTTCAACACTATCACAAGTGCAAAAAGTGTTTTTTCCACACTAATACAAGTGCAAAAGTGGTTTCCTGCACCAATACAAGTGCGAAAAGTGGTTTTTCAACACTAACACAAGTGCGAAAAGTGGTTTTTCAACACTAACACAAGTGCGAAAAGTGGTTTTTCAACACTATCACAAGTGCAAAAAGTGTTTTTTCCACACTAATACAAGTGCAAAAGTGGTTTCCTGCACCAATACAAGTGCGAAAAGTGGTTTTTCAACACTAACACAAGTGCGAAAAGTGGTTTTTCAACACTAACACAAGTGCGAAAAGTGGTTTTTCAACACTAACACAAGTGCGAAAAGTGGTTTTTCCACACTAATACAAGTGCAAAAGTGGTTTCCTGCACCAACACAAGTGCGAAAAGTGGTTTTTCAACACTAACACAAGTGCGAAAAGTGGTTTTTCAACACTATCACAAGTGCGAAAAGTGGTTTTTCAACACTATCACAAGTGCAAAAAGTGTTTTTTCCACACTAATACAAGTGCAAAAGTGGTTTCCTGCACTAACACAAGTGTGAAAAGTGGTTTTTCAACACTAACACAAGTGCGAAAAGTGTTTTTTCAACACTAACACAAGTGCGAAAAGTTGTTTTTCAACACTAACATAAGTGCGAAAAGTGGTTTTTCCACACTAATACAAGTGCAAAAGTGGTTTCCTGCACCAACACAAGTGCGAAAAGTGGTTTTTCAACACTAACACAAGTGCAAAAAGTGGTTTTTCAACACTAACACAAGTGCGAAAAGTGGTTTTTCAACACTAACACAAGTGCGAAAAGTGGTTTTTCCACACTAATACAAGTGCAAAAGTGGTTTCCTGCACCAACACAAGTGCGAAAAGTGGTTTTTCAACACTAACACAAGTGCGAAAAGTGGTTTTTCAACACTATCACAAGTGCAAAAAGTGTTTTTTCCACACTAATACAAGTGCAAAAGTGGTTTCCTGCACCAACACAAGTGCGAAAAGTGGTTTTTCAACACTAACACAAGTGCGAAAAGTGGTTTTCAACACTAACACAAGTGTGAAAAGTGGTTTTTCAACACTATCACAAGTGCAAAAAGTGTTTTTTCCACACTAATACAAGTGCAAAAGTGGTTTCCTGCACCAACACAAGTGTGAAAAGTGGTTTTTCAACACTAACACAAGCGTAAAAAGTGGTTTTTCAACAATATCACAAGTGCAAAAAGTGTTTTTTCCACACTAATACAAGTGCAAAAGTGGTTTCCTGCACCAATACAAGTGCGAAAAGTGGTTTTTCAACACTAACACAAGTGCGAAAAGTGGTTTTTCAACACTAACACAAGTGCGAAAAGTAGTTTTTCCACACTAATACAAGTGCAAAAGTCGCTTCCTGCACCAACACAAGTGCAAAAAGTGGTTTTTCAACACTAACACAAGTGTAAAAAGTGGTTTTTCAACAATATCACAAGTGCAAAAAGTGTTTTTTCCACACTAATACAAGTGCAAAAGTGGTTTCCTGCACCAACACAAGTGCGAAAAGTGGTTTTTCAACACTAACACAAGTGTGAAAAGTGGTTTTTCAACACCAACACAAGTGCGAAAAGTGTTTTTTCCACACTAATACAAGTGCAAAAGTGGTTTCCTGCACCAACACTAGTGCGAAAAGTGGTTTTTCAACGCTAACACAAGTGCGAAAAGTGGTTTTTCAACACTAACACAAGTGCAAAAAGTGGTTTTTCAACACTAACACAAGTGCGAAAAGTGGTTTTTCCACACAAATACAAGTGCAAAAGTGGTTTCCTGCACCAACACAAGTGCGAAAAGTGGTTTTTCAACACTAACACAAGTGCGAAAAGTGGTTTTTCAACACTATCACAAGTGCAAAAAGTGTTTTTTCCACACTAATACAAGTGCAAAAGTGGTTTCCAGCACCAACACAAGTGCGAAAAGTGGTTTTTCAACACTAACACAAGTGCGAAAAGTGGTTTTTCAACACTAACACAAGTGCGAAAAGTGTTTTTCCACACTAATACAAGTGCAAAAGTGGTTTCCTGCACCAATACAAGTGCGAAAGTGGTTTTTCAACACTAACACAAGTGCGAAAAGTGGTTTTTCAACACTAACACAAGTGCGAAAAGTGTTTTTTCCACACTAATACAAGTGCAAAAGTGGTTTCCTGCACCAACACAAGTGCGAAAAGTGGTTTTTCAACACTAACACAAGTGCGAAAAGTGGTTTTTCAACACTAACACAAGTGCGAAAAGTGGTTTTTCAACACTAACACAAGTGCAAAAAGTGTTTTTTCCACACTAATACAAGTGCAAAAGTGGTTTCCTGCACCAATACAAGTGCGAAAAGTGGTTTTTCAACACTAACACAAGTGCGAAAAGTGGTTTTTCAACACTAACACAAGTGCGAAAAGTGGTTTTTCAACACTATCACAAGTGCAAAAAGTGTTTTTTCCACACTAATACAAGTGCAAAAGTGGTTTCCTGCACCAACACAAGTGCGAAAAGTGGTTTTTCAACACTAACACAAGTGCGAAAAGTGGTTTTTCAACACTAACACAAGTGCGAAAAGTGGTTTTTCAACACTAACACAAGTGCGAAAAGTGGTTTTTCCACACTAATACAAGTGCAAAAGTGGTTTCCTGCACCAACACAAGTGCGAAAAGTGGTTTTTCAACACTAACACAAGTGCGAAAAGTGGTTTTTCAACACTATCACAAGTGCGAAAAGTGGTTTTTCAACACTATCACAAGTGCAAAAAGTGTTTTTTCCACACTAATACAAGTGCAAAAGTGGTTTCCTGCACCAACACAAGTGTGAAAAGTGGTTTTTCAACACTAACACAAGTGCGAAAAGTGTTTTTTCAACACTAACACAAGTGCGAAAAGTTGTTTTTCAACACTAACATAAGTGCGAAAAGTGGTTTTTCCACACTAATACAAGTGCAAAAGTGGTTTCCTGCACCAACACAAGTGCGAAAAGTGGTTTTTCAACACTAACACAAGTGCAAAAAGTGGTTTTTCAACACTAACACAAGTGCGAAAAGTGGTTTTTCAACACTAACACAAGTGCGAAAAGTGGTTTTTCCACACTAATACAAGTGCAAAAGTGGTTTCCTGCACCAACACAAGTGCGAAAAGTGGTTTTTCAACACTAACACAAGTGCGAAAAGTGGTTTTTCAACACTAACACAAGTGCGAAAAGTGGTTTTTCAACAATATCGCAAGTGCAAAAAGTGTTTTTTCTACACTAATACAAGTGCAAAAGTGGTTTCCTGCACCAACACAAGTGCGAAAAGTGGTTTTTCAACACTAACACAAGTGCGAAAAGTGGTTTTTCAACACTAACACAAGTGCGAAAAGTGTTTTTCCACACTAATACAAGTGCAAAAGTGGTTTCCTGCACCAACACAAGTGCGAAAAGTGGTTTTTCAACACTAACACAAGTGCAAAAAGTGGTTTTTCAACACTAACACAAGTGCAAAAAGTAGTTTTTCCACACTAATACAAGTGCAAAAGTGGCTTCCTGCACCAACACAAGTGCGAAAAGTGGTTTTTCAACACTAACACAAGTGCGAAAAGTGGTTTTTCAACACTATCACAAGTGCAAAAAGTGTTTTTTCCACACTAATACAAGTGCAAAAGTGGTTTCCTGCACCAATACAAGTGCGAAAAGTGGTTTTTCAACACTAACACAAGTGCGAAAAGTGGTTTTTCAACACTAACACAAGTGCGAAAAGTGGTTTTTCAACACTATCACAAGTGCAAAAAGTGTTTTTTCCACACTAATACAAGTGCAAAAGTGGTTTCCTGCACCAACACAAGTGCGGAAAGTGATTTTTCAACACTAACACAAGTGCGAAAAGTGGTTTTTCAACACTATCACAAGTGCAAAAAGTGTTTTTTCCACACTAATACAAGTGCAAAAGTGGTTTCCTGCACCAACACAAGTGCGAAAAGTGGTTTTTCAACACTAACACAAGTGCGAAAAGTGGTTTTCAACACTAACACAAGTGCGAAAAGTGGTTTTTCAACACTATCACAAGTGCAAAAAGTGTTTTTTCCACACTAATACAAGTGCAAAAGTGGTTTCCTGCACCAACACAAGTGTGAAAAGTGGTTTTTCAACACTAACACAAGCGTAAAAAGTGGTTTTTCAACAATATCACAAGTGCAAAAAGTGTTTTTTCCACACTAATACAAGTGCAAAAGTGGTTTCCTGCACCAATACAAGTGCGAAAAGTGGTTTTTCAACACTAACACAAGTGCGAAAAGTGGTTTTTCAACACTAACACAAGTGCGAAAAGTGTTTTTCCACACTAATACAAGTGCAAAAGTGGTTTCCTGCACCAACACAAGTGCGAAAAGTGGTTTTTCAACACTAACACAAGTGCGAAAAGTGGTTTTTCAACACTAACACAAGTGCGAAAAGTAGTTTTTCCACACTAATACAAGTGCAAAAGTCGCTTCCTGCACCAACACAAGTGCAAAAAGTGGTTTTTCAACACTAACACAAGTGTAAAAAGTGGTTTTTCAACAATATCACAAGTGCAAAAAGTGTTTTTTCCACACTAATACAAGTGCAAAAGTGGTTTCCTGCACCAACACAAGTGCGAAAAGTGGTTTTTCAACACTAACACAAGTGTGAAAAGTGGTTTTTCAACACCAACACAAGTGCGAAAAGTGTTTTTTCCACACTAATACAAGTGCAAAAGTGGTATCCTGCACCAACACTAGTGCGAAAAGTGGTTTTTCAACACTAACACAAGTGCGAAAAGTGGTTTTTCAACACTAACACAAGTGCAAAAAGTGGTTTTTCAACACTAACACAAGTGCGAAAAGTGGTTTTTCCACACCAAATACAAGTGCAAAAGTGGTTTCCTGCACCAACACAAGTGCGAAAAGTGGTTTTTCAACACTAACACAAGTGCGAAAAGTGGTTTTTCAACACTATCACAAGTGCAAAAAGTGTTTTTTCCACACTAATACAAGTGCAAAAGTGGTTTCCAGCACCAACACAAGTGCGAAAAGTGGTTTTTCAACACTAACACAAGTGCGAAAAGTGGTTTTTCAACACTAACACAAGTGCGAAAAGTGTTTTTCCACACTAATACAAGTGCAAAAGTGGTTTCCTGCACCAATACAAGTGCGAAAGTGGTTTTTCAACACTAACACAAGTGCGAAAAGTGGTTTTTCAACACTAACACAAGTGCGAAAAGTGGTTTTTCCACACTAATACAAGTGCGAAAAGTGGTTTTTTAACACTAACACAAGTGCGAAAAGTGGTTTTTCAACAATATCGCAAGTGCAAAAAGTGTTTTTTCCACACTAATACAAGTGCAAAAGTGGTTTCCTGCACCAACACAAGTGCGAAAAGTGGTTTTTCAACACTAACACAAGTGCGAAAAGTGGTTTTCAACAATATCGCAAGTGCAAAAAGTGTTTTTTCCACACTAATACAAGTGCAAAAGTGCTTTCCTGCACCAACACAAGTGCGAAAAGTGGTTTTTCAACACTAACACAAGTGCGAAAAGTGGTTTTTCAACACTAACACAAGTGCGAAAAGTGGTTTTTCAACAATATCGCAAGTGCAAAAAGTGTTTTTTCCACACTAATACAAGTGCAAAAGTGGTTTCCTGCACCAACACAAGTGCGAAAAGTGGTTTTTCAACACTAACACAAGTGCGAAAAGTGGTTTTTCAACACTAACACAAGTGCGAAAAGTGTTTTTCCACACTAATACAAGTGCAAAAGTGGTTTCCTGCACCAACATAAGTGCGAAAAGTGGTTTTTCAACACTAACACAAGTGCGAAAAGTGGTTTTTCAACACTAACACAAGTGCGAAAAGTAGTTTTTCCATAATAATACAAGTGCAAAAGTGGCTTCCTGCACCAACACAAGTGCGAAAAGTGGTTTTTCAACACTAACACAAGTGCGAAAAGTGGTTTTTCAACACTATCACAAGTGCAAAAAGTGTTTTTTCCACACTAATACAAGTGCAAAAGTGGTTTCCTGCACCAATACAAGTGCGAAAAGTGGTTTTTCAACACTAACACAAGTGCGAAAAGTGGTTTTTCAACACTAACACAAGTGCGAAAAGTGTTTTTTCAACACTATCACAAGTGCAAAAAGTGTTTTTTCCACACTAATACAAGTGCAAAAGTGGTTTCCTGCACCAACACAAGTGCGAAAAGTGGTTTTTCAACACTAACACAAGTGCGAAAAGTGGTTTTTCAACACTACCACAAGTGCAAAAAGTGTTTTTTCCACACTAATACAAGTGCAAAAGTGGTTTCCTGCACCAACACAAGTGCGAAAAGTGGTTTTTCAACACTAACACAAGTGCGAAAAGTGGTTTTTCAACACTAACACAAGTGCGAAAAGTGGTTTTTCAACACTATCACAAGTGCAAAAAGTGTTTTTTCCACACTAATACAAGTGCAAAAGTGGTTTCCTGCACCAACACAAGTGCGAAAAGTGGTTTTTCAACACTAACACAAGTGTAAAAAGTGGTTTTTCAACACTAACACAAGTGCGAAAAGTGGTTTTTCAACACTAACACAAGTGCAAAAAGTGTTTTTTCCACACTAATACAAGTGCAAAAGTGGTTTCCTGCACCAACACCAGTGCGAAAAGTGGTTTTTCAACACTAACACAAGTGCGAAAAGTGGTTTTTCAACACTATCACAAGTGCGAAAAGTGGTTTTTCTACACTATCACAAGTGCAAAAAGTGTTTTTTCCACACTAATACAAGTGCAAAAGTGGTTTCCTGCACCAACACAAGTGTGAAAAGTGGTTTTTCAACACGAACACAAGTGCGAAAAGTGTTTTTTCAACACTAACACAAGTGCGAAAAGTTGTTTTTCAACACTAACATAAGTGCGAAAAGTGGTTTTTCCACACTAATACAAGTGCAAAAGTGGTTTCCTGCACCAACACAAGTGCGAAAAGTGGTTTTTCAACACTAACACAAGTGCAAAAAGTGGTTTTTCAACACTAACACAAGTGCGAAAAGTGGTTTTTCAACACTAACACAAGTGCGAAAAGTGGTTTTTCCACACTAATACAAGTGCAAAAGTGGTTTCCTGCACCAACACAAGTGCGAAAAGTGGTTTTTCAACACTAACACAAGTGCGAAAAGTGGTTTTTCAACACTAACACAAGTGCGAAAAGTGGTTTTTCAACAATATCGCAAGTGCAAAAAGTGTTTTTTCTACACTAATACAAGTGCAAAAGTGGTTTCCTGCACCAACACAAGTGCGAAAAGTGGTTTTTCAACACTAACACAAGTGCGAAAAGTGGTTTTTCAACACTAACACAAGTGCGAAAAGTGTTTTTCCACACTAATACAAGTGCAAAAGTGGTTTCCTGCACCAACACAAGTGCGAAAAGTGGTTTTTCAACACTAACACAAGTGCGAAAAGTGGTTTTTCAACACTAACACAAGTGCAAAAAGTAGTTTTTCCACACTAATACAAGTGCAAAAGTGGCTTCCTGCACCAACACAAGTGCGAAAAGTGGTTTTTCAACACTAACACAAGTGCGAAAAGTGGTTTTTCAACACTATCACAAGTGCAAAAAGTGTTTTTTCCACACTAATACAAGTGCAAAAGTGGTTTCCTGCACCAATACAAGTGCGAAAAGTGGTTTTTCAACACTAACACAAGTGCGAAAAGTGGTTTTTCAACACTAACACAAGTGCGAAAAGTGGTTTTTCAACACTATCACAAGTGCAAAAAGTGTTTTTTCCACACTAATACAAGTGCAAAAGTGGTTTCCTGCACCAACACAAGTGCGAAAAGTGATTTTTCAACACTAACACAAGTGCGAAAAGTGGTTTTTCAACACTATCACAAGTGCAAAAAGTGTTTTTTCCACACTAATACAAGTGCAAAAGTGGTTTCCTGCACCAACACAAGTGCGAAAAGTGGTTTTTCAACACTAACACAAGTGCGAAAAGTGGTTTTCAACACTAACACAAGTGCGAAAAGTGGTTTTTCAACACTATCACAAGTGCAAAAAGTGTTTTTTCCACACTAATACAAGTGCAAAAGTGGTTTCCTGCACCAACACAAGTGTGAAAAGTGGTTTTTCAACACTAACACAAGCGTAAAAAGTGGTTTTTCAACAATATCACAAGTGCAAAAAGTGTTTTTTCTACACTAATACAAGTGCAAAAGTGGTTTCCTGCACCAATACAAGTGCGAAAAGTGGTTTTTCAACACTAACACAAGTGCGAAAAGTGGTTTTTCAACACTAACACAAGTGCGAAAAGTGTTTTTCCACACTAATACAAGTGCAAAAGTGGTTTCCTGCACCAACACAAGTGCGAAAAGTGGTTTTTCAACACTAACACAAGTGCGAAAAGTGGTTTTTCAACACTAACACAAGTGCGAAAAGTAGTTTTTCCACACTAATACAAGTGCAAAAGTGGCTTCCTGCACCAACACAAGTGCCAAAAGTGGTTTTTCAACACTAACACAAGTGCGAAAAGTAGTTTTTCAACACTATCACAAGTGCAAAAAGTGTTTTTTCCACACTAATACAAGTGCAAAAGTGGTTTCCTGCACCAATACAAGTGCGAAAAGTGGTTTTTCAACACTAACACAAGTGCGAAAAGTGGTTTTTCAACACTAACACAAGTGCGAAAAGTGGTTTTTCAACACTATCACAAGTGCAAAAAGTGTTTTTTCCACACTAATACAAGTGCAAAAGTGGTTTCCTGCACCAACACAAGTGCGAAAAGTGGTTTTTCAACACTAACACAAGTGCGAAAAGTGGTTTTTCAACACTAACACAAGTGCGAAAAGTGGTTTTTCAACACTAACACCAGTGCGAAAAGTGGTTTGTCCACACTAATACAAGTGCAAAAGTCGTTTCCTGCACCAACACAAGTGCGAAAAGTGGTTTTTCAACACTAACACAAGTGCGAAAAGTGGTTTTTCAACACTATCACAAGTGCAAAAAGTGTTTTTTCCACACTAATACAAGTGCAAAAGTGGTTTCCTGCACCAATACAAGTGCGAAAAGTGGTTTTTCAACACTAACACAAGTGCAAAAAGTGGTTTTTCAACACTAACACAAGTGCGAAAAGTGGTTTTTCAACACTAACACAAGTGCGAAAAGTGGTTTTTCCACAAGTGCAAAAGTGGTTTCCTGCACCAACACAAGTGCGAAAAGTGGTTTTTCAACACTAACACAAGTGCGAAAAGTGGTTTTTCAACACTATCACAAGTGCGAAAAGTGGTTTTTCAACACTATCACAAGTGCAAAAAGTGTTTTTTCCACACTAATACAAGTGCAAAAGTGGTTTCCTGCACCAACACAAGTGTGAAAAGTGGTTTTTCAACACTAACACAAGTGCGAAAAGTGTTTTTTCAACACTAACACAAGTGCGAAAAGTTGTTTTTCAACACTAACATAAGTGCGAAAAGTGGTTTTTCCACACTAATACAAGTGCAAAAGTGGTTTCCTGCACCAACACAAGTGCGAAAAGTGGTTTTTCAACACTAACACAAGTGCAAAAAGTGGTTTTTCAACACTAACACAAGTGCGAAAAGTGGTTTTTCAACACTAACACAAGTGCGAAAAGTGGTTTTTCCACACTAATACAAGTGCAAAAGTGGTTTCCTGCACCAACACAAGTGCGAAAAGTGGTTTTTCAACACTAACACAAGTGCGAAAAGTGGTTTTTCAACACTAACACAAGTGCGAAAAGTAGTTTTTCAACACTAACACAAGTGCGAAAAGTAGTTTTTCCACACTAATACAAGTGCAAAAGTCGCTTCCTGCACCAACACAAGTGCAAAAAGTGGTTTTTCAACACTAACACAAGTGTAAAAAGTGGTTTTTCAACAATATCACAAGTGCAAAAAGTGTTTTTTCCACACTAATACAAGTGCAAAAGTGGTTTCCTGCACCAACACAAGTGCGAAAAGTGGTTTTTCAACACTAACACAAGTGTGAAAAGTGGTTTTTCAACACCAACACAAGTGCGAAAAGTGTTTTTTCCACACTAATACAAGTGCAAAAGTGGTTTCCTGCACCAACACTAGTGCGAAAAGTGGTTTTTCAACACTAACACAAGTGCAAAAAGTGGTTTTTCAACACTAACACAAGTGCAAAAAGTGGTTTTTCAACACTAACACAAGTGCGAAAAGTGGTTTTTCCACACAAATACAAGTGCAAAAGTGGTTTCCTGCACCAACACAAGTGCGAAAAGTGGTTTTTCAACACTAACACAAGTGCGAAAAGTGGTTTTTCAACACTATCACAAGTGCAAAAAGTGTTTTTTCCACACTAATACAAGTGCGAAAAGTGGTTTTTCAACACTAACACAAGTGCGAAAAGTAGTTTTTCCATAATAATACAAGTGCAAAAGTGGCTTCCTGCACCAACACAAGTGCGAAAAGTGGTTTTTCAACACTAACACAAGTGCGAAAAGTGGTTTTTCAACACTAACACAAGTGCGAAAAGTGGTTTTTCAACACCAACATAAGTGCGAAAAGTGGTTTTTCAACACTAACACAAGTGCGAAAAGTGGTTTTTCAACACTAACACAAGTGCGAAAAGTAGTTTTTCCATAATAATACAAGTGCAAAAGTGGCTTCCTGCACCAACACAAGTGCGAAAAGTGGTTTTTCAACACTAACACAAGTGCGAAAAGTGGTTTTTCAACACTATCACAAGTGCAAAAAGTGTTTTTTCCACACTAATACAAGTGCAAAAGTGGTTTCCTGCACCAATACAAGTGCGAAAAGTGGTTTTTCAACACTAACACAAGTGCGAAAAGTGGTTTTTCAACACTAACACAAGTGCGAAAAGTGGTTTTTCAACACTATCACAAGTGCAAAAAGTGTTTTTTCCACACTAATACAAGTGCAAAAGTGGTTTCCTGCACCAACACAAGTGCGAAAAGTGGTTTTTCAACACTAACACAAGTGCGAAAAGTGGTTTTTCAACACTACCACAAGTGCAAAAAGTGTTTTTTCCACACTAATACAAGTGCAAAAGTGGTTTCCTGCACCAACACAAGTGCGAAAAGTGGTTTTTCAACACTAACACAAGTGCGAAAAGTGGTTTTTCAACACTAACACAAGTGCGAAAAGTGGTTTTTCAACACTATCACAAGTGCAAAAAGTGTTTTTTCCACACTAATACAAGTGCAAAAGTGGTTTCCTGCACCAACACAAGTGCGAAAAGTGGTTTTTCAACACTAACACAAGTGTAAAAAGTGGTTTTTCAACACTAACACAAGTGCGAAAAGTGGTTTTTCAACACTAACACAAGTGCAAAAAGTGTTTTTTCCACACTAATACAAGTGCAAAAGTGGTTTCCTGCACCAACACCAGTGCGAAAAGTGGTTTTTCAACACTAACACAAGTGCGAAAAGTGGTTTTTCAACACTATCACAAGTGCGAAAAGTGGTTTTTCAACACTATCACAAGTGCAAAAAGTGTTTTTTCCACACTAATACAAGTGCAAAAGTGGTTTCCTGCACCAACACAAGTGTGAAAAGTGGTTTTTCAACACTAACACAAGTGCGAAAAGTGTTTTTTCAACACTAACACAAGTGCGAAAAGTTGTTTTTCAACACTAACATAAGTGCGAAAAGTGGTTTTTCCACACTAATACAAGTGCAAAAGTGGTTTCCTGCACCAACACAAGTGCGAAAAGTGGTTTTTCAACACTAACACAAGTGCAAAAAGTGGTTTTTCAACACTAACACAAGTGCGAAAAGTGGTTTTTCAACACTAACACAAGTGCGAAAAGTGGTTTTTCCACACTAATACAAGTGCAAAAGTGGTTTCCTGCACCAACACAAGTGCGAAAAGTGGTTTTTCAACACTAACACAAGTGCGAAAAGTGGTTTTTCAACACTAACACAAGTGCGAAAAGTGGTTTTTCAACAATATCGCAAGTGCAAAAAGTGTTTTTTCTACACTAATACAAGTGCAAAAGTGGTTTCCTGCACCAACACAAGTGCGAAAAGTGGTTTTTCAACACTAACACAAGTGCGAAAAGTGGTTTTTCAACACTAACACAAGTGCGAAAAGTGTTTTTCCACACTAATACAAGTGCAAAAGTGGTTTCCTGCACCAACACAAGTGCGAAAAGTGGTTTTTCAACACTAACACAAGTGCGAAAAGTGGTTTTTCAACACTAACACAAGTGCAAAAAGTAGTTTTTCCACACTAATACAAGTGCAAAAGTGGCTTCCTGCACCAACACAAGTGCGAAAAGTGGTTTTTCAACACTAACACAAGTGCGAAAAGTGGTTTTTCAACACTATCACAAGTGCAAAAAGTGTTTTTTCCACACTAATACAAGTGCAAAAGTGGTTTCCTGCACCAATACAAGTGCGAAAAGTGGTTTTTCAACACTAACACAAGTGCGAAAAGTGGTTTTTCAACACTAACACAAGTGCGAAAAGTGGTTTTTCAACACTATCACAAGTGCAAAAAGTGTTTTTTCCACACTAATACAAGTGCAAAAGTGGTTTCCTGCACCAACACAAGTGCGAAAAGTGATTTTTCAACACTAACACAAGTGCGAAAAGTGGTTTTTCAACACTATCACAAGTGCAAAAAGTGTTTTTTCCACACTAATACAAGTGCAAAAGTGGTTTCCTGCACCAACACAAGTGCGAAAAGTGAATTTTCAACACTAACACAAGTGCGAAAAGTGGTTTTTCAACACTATCACAAGTGCAAAAAGTGTTTTTTCCACACTAATACAAGTGCAAAAGTGGTTTCCTGCACCAACACAAGTGCGAAAAGTGGTTTTTCAACACTAACACAAGTGTGAAAAGTGGTTTTCAACACTAACACAAGTGCGAAAAGTGGTTTTTCAACACTATCACAAGTGCAAAAAGTGTTTTTTCCACACTAATACAAGTGCAAAAGTGGTTTCCTGCACCAACACAAGTGTGAAAAGTGGTTTTTCAACACTAACACAAGCGTAAAAAGTGGTTTTTCAACAATATCACAAGTGCAAAAAGTGTTTTTTCCACACTAATACAAGTGCAAAAGTGGTTTCCTGCACCAATACAAGTGCGAAAAGTGGTTTTTCAACACTAACACAAGTGCGAAAAGTGGTTTTTCAACACTAACACAAGTGCGAAAAGTGTTTTTCCACACTAATACAAGTGCAAAAGTGGTTTCCTGCACCAACACAAGTGCGAAAAGTGGTTTTTCAACACTAACACAAGTGCGAAAAGTGGTTTTTCAACACTAACACAAGTGCGAA
Organism: Myxine glutinosa; assembly: GCF_964187855.1. Lineage (NCBI taxonomy): Eukaryota > Metazoa > Chordata > Myxini > Myxiniformes > Myxinidae > Myxine > Myxine glutinosa. The sequence goes on from NW_027616587.1 coordinate 223,132, forward strand.
AAGTAGTTTTTCCACACTAATACAAGTGCAAAAGTGGCTTCCTGCACCAACACAAGTGCCAAAAGTGGTTTTTCAACACTAACACAAGTGCGAAAAGTGGTTTTTCAACACTATCACAAGTGCAAAAAGTGTTTTTTCCACACTAATACAAGTGCAAAAGTGGTTTCCTGCACCAATACAAGTGCGAAAAGTGGTTTTTCAACACTAACACAAGTGCGAAAAGTGGTTTTTCAACACTAACACAAGTGCGAAAAGTGGTTTTTCAACACTATCACAAGTGCAAAAAGTGTTTTTTCCACACTAATACAAGTGCAAAAGTGGTTTCCTGCACCAACACAAGTGCGAAAAGTGGTTTTTCAACACTAACACAAGTGCGAAAAGTGGTTTTTCAACACTAACACAAGTGTGAAAAGTGGTTTTTCAACACTAACACCAGTGCGAAAAGTGGTTTGTCCACACTAATACAAGTGCAAAAGTCGTTTCCTGCACCAACACAAGTGCGAAAAGTGGTTTTTCAACACTAACACAAGTGCGAAAAGTGGTTTTTCAACACTATCACAAGTGCAAAAAGTGTTTTTTCCACACTAATACAAGTGCAAAAGTGGTTTCCTGCACCAATACAAGTGCGAAAAGTGGTTTTTCAACACTAACACAAGTGCGAAAAGTGGTTTTTCAACACTAACACAAGTGCGAAAAGTGGTTTTTCAACACTAACACAAGTGCGAAAAGTGGTTTTTCCACACTAATACAAGTGCAAAAGTGGTTTCCTGCACCAACACAAGTGCGAAAAGTGGTTTTTCAACACTAACACAAGTGCGAAAAGTGGTTTTTCAACACTATCACAAGTGCGAAAAGTGGTTTTTCAACACTATCAGTGCAAAAAGTGTTTTTTCCACACTAATACAAGTGCAAAAGTGGTTTCCTGCACCAACACAAGTGTGAAAAGTGGTTTTTCAACACTAACACAAGTGCGAGAAAAAGTGTTTTTTCAACACTAACACAAGTGCGAAAAGTTGTTTTTCAACACTAACATAAGTGCGAAAAGTGGTTTTTCCACACTAATACAAGTGCAAAAGTGGTTTCCTGCACCAACACAAGTGCGAAAAGTGGTTTTTCAACACTAACACAAGTGCAAAAAGTGGTTTTTCAACACTAACACAAGTGCGAAAAGTGGTTTTTCAACACTAACACAAGTGCGAAAAGTGGTTTTTCCACACTAATACAAGTGCAAAAGTGGTTTCCTGCACCAACACAAGTGCGAAAAGTGGTTTTTCAACACTAACACAAGTGCGAAAAGTGGTTTTTCAACACTAACACAAGTGCGAAAAGTGGTTTTTCAACACTAACACAAGTGCGAAAAGTAGTTTTTCCACACTAATACAAGTGCAAAAGTCGCTTCCTGCACCAACACAAGTGCAAAAAGTGGTTTTTCAACACTAACACAAGTGTAAAAAGTGGTTTTTCAACAATATCACAAGTGCAAAAAGTGTTTTTTCCACACTAATACAAGTGCAAAAGTGGTTTCCTGCACCAACCCAAGTGCGAAAAGTGGTTTTTCAACACTAACACAAGTGTGAAAAGTGGTTTTTCAACACCAACACAAGTGCGAAAAGTGTTTTTTCCACACTAATACAAGTGCAAAAGTGGTTTCCTGCACCAACACTAGTGCGAAAAGTGGTTTTTCAACACTAACACAAGTGCGAAAAGTGGTTTTTCAACACTAACACAAGTGCAAAAAGTGGTTTTTCAACACTAACACAAGTGCGAAAAGTGGTTTTTCCACACAAATACAAGTGCAAAAGTAGTTTCCTGCACCAACACAAGTGCGAAAAGTGGTTTTTCAACACTAACACAAGTGCGAAAAGTGGTTTTTCAACACTATCACAAGTGCAAAAAGTGTTTTTTCCACACTAATACAAGTGCAAAAGTGGTTTCCAGCACCAACACAAGTGCGAAAAGTGGTTTTTCAACACTAACACAAGTGCGAAAAGTGGTTTTTCAACACTAACACAAGTGCGAAAAGTGTTTTTCCACACTAATACAAGTGCAAAAGTGGTTTCCTGCACCAATACAAGTGCGAAAGTGGTTTTTCAACACTAACACAAGTGCGAAAAGTGGTTTTTCAACACTAACACAAGTGCGAAAAGTGGTTTTTCCACACTAATACAAGTGCGAAAAGTGGTTTTTCAACACTAACACAAGTGCGAAAAGTGGTTTTTCAACAATATCGCAAGTGCAAAAAGTGTTTTTTCCACACTAATACAAGTGCAAAAGTGGTTTCCTGCACCAACACAAGTGCGAAAAGTGGTTTTTCAACACTAACACAAGTGCGAAAAGTGGTTTTTCAACAATATCGCAAGTGCAAAAAGTGTTTTTTCCACACTAATACAAGTGCAAAAGTGCTTTCCTGCACCAACACAAGTGCGAAAAGTGGTTTTTCAACACTAACACAAGTGCGAAAAGTGGTTTTTCAACACTAACACAAGTGCGAAAAGTGGTTTTTCAACAATATCGCAAGTGCAAAAAGTGTTTTTTCCACACTAATACAAGTGCAAAAGTGGTTTCCTGCACCAACACAAGTGCGAAAAGTGGTTTTTCAACACTAACACAAGTGCGAAAAGTGGTTTTTCAACACTAACACAAGTGCGAAAAGTGTTTTTCCACACTAATACAAGTGCAAAAGTGGTTTCCTGCACCAATACAAGTGCGAAAGTGGTTTTTCAACACTAACACAAGTGCGAAAAGTGGTTTTTCAACACTAACACAAGTGCGAAAAGTGGTTTTTCCACACTAATACAAGTGCGAAAAGTGGTTTTTCAACACTAACACAAGTGCGAAAAGTGGTTTTTCAACAATATCGCAAGTGCAAAAAGTGTTTTTTCCACACTAATACAAGTGCAAAAGTGGTTTCCTGCACCAACACAAGTGCGAAAAGTGGTTTTTCAACACTAACACAAGTGCGAAAAGTGGTTTTTCAACAATATCGCAAGTGCAAAAAGTGTTTTTTCCACACTAATACAAGTGCAAAAGTGCTTTCCTGCACCAACACAAGTGCGAAAAGTGGTTTTTCAACACTAACACAAGTGCGAAAAGTGGTTTTTCAACACTAACACAAGTGCGAAAAGTGGTTTTTCAACAATATCGCAAGTGCAAAAAGTGTTTTTTCCACACTAATACAAGTGCAAAAGTGGTTTCCTGCACCAACACAAGTGCGAAAAGTGGTTTTTCAACACTAACACAAGTGCGAAAAGTGGTTTTTCAACACTAACACAAGTGCGAAAAGTGTTTTTCCACACTAATACAAGTGCAAAAGTGGTTTCCTGCACCAACATAAGTGCGAAAAGTGGTTTTTCAACACTAACACAAGTGCGAAAAGTGGTTTTTCAACACTAACACAAGTGCGAAAAGTAGTTTTTCCATAATAATACAAGTGCAAAAGTGGCTTCCTGCACCAACACAAGTGCGAAAAGTGGTTTTTCAACACTAACACAAGTGCGAAAAGTGGTTTTTCAACACTATCACAAGTGCAAAAAGTGTTTTTTCCACACTAATACAAGTGCAAAAGTGGTTTCCTGCACCAATACAAGTGCGAAAAGTGGTTTTTCAACACTAACACAAGTGCGAAAAGTGGTTTTTCAACACTAACACAAGTGCGAAAAGTGGTTTTTCAACACTATCACAAGTGCAAAAAGTGTTTTTTCCACACTAATACAAGTGCAAAAGTGGTTTCCTGCACCAACACAAGTGCGAAAAGTGGTTTTTCAACACTAACACAAGTGCAAAAAGTGGTTTTTCAACACTAACACAAGTGCGAAAAGTGGTTTTTCAACACTAACACAAGTGCGAAAAGTGGTTTTTCCACACTAATACAAGTGCAAAAGTGGTTTCCTGCACCAACACAAGTGCGAAAAGTGGTTTTTCAACACTAACACAAGTGCGAAAAGTGGTTTTTCAACACTAACACAAGTGCGAAAAGTGGTTTTTCAACAATATCGCAAGTGCAAAAAGTGTTTTTTCTACACTAATACAAGTGCAAAAGTGGTCTCCTGCACCAACACAAGTGCGAAAAGTGGTTTTTCAACACTAACACAAGTGCGAAAAGTGGTTTTTCAACACTAACACAAGTGCGAAAAGTGTTTTTCCACACTAATACAAGTGCAAAAGTGGTTTCCTGCACCAACACAAGTGCGAAAAGTGGTTTTTCAACACTAACACAAGTGCGAAAAGTGGTTTTTCAACACTAACACAAGTGCAAAAAGTAGTTTTTCCACACTAATACAAGTGCAAAAGTGGCTTCCTGCACCAACACAAGTGCGAAAAGTGGTTTTTCAACACTAACACAAGTGCGAAAAGTGGTTTTTCAACACTATCACAAGTGCAAAAAGTGTTTTTTCCACACTAATACAAGTGCAAAAGTGGTTTCCTGCACCAATACAAGTGCGAAAAGTGGTTTTTCAACACTAACACAAGTGCGAAAAGTGGTTTTTCAACACTAACACAAGTGCGAAAAGTGGTTTTTCAACACTATCACAAGTGCAAAAAGTGTTTTTTCCACACTAATACAAGTGCAAAAGTGGTTTCCTGCACCAACACAAGTGCGAAAAGTGATTTTTCAACACTAACACAAGTGCGAAAAGTGGTTTTTCAACACTATCACAAGTGCAAAAAGTGTTTTTTCCACACTAATACAAGTGCAAAAGTGGTTTCCTGCACCAACACAAGTGCGAAAAGTGATTTTTCAACACTAACACAAGTGCGAAAAGTGGTTTTTCAACACTATCACAAGTGCAAAAAGTGTTTTTTCCACACTAATACAAGTGCAAAAGTGGTTTCCTGCACCAACACAAGTGCGAAAAGTGGTTTTTCAACACTAACACAAGTGCGAAAAGTGGTTTTCAACACTAACACAAGTGCGAAAAGTGGTTTTTCAACACTATCACAAGTGCAAAAAGTGTTTTTTCCACACTAATACAAGTGCAAAAGTGGTTTCCTGCACCAACACAAGTGTGAAAAGTGGTTTTTCAACACTAACACAAGCGTAAAAAGTGGTTTTTCAACAATATCACAAGTGCAAAAAGTGTTTTTTCCACACTAATACAAGTGCAAAAGTGGTTTCCTGCACCAATACAAGTGCGAAAAGTGGTTTTTCAACACTAACACAAGTGCGAAAAGTGGTTTTTCAACACTAACACAAGTGCGAAAAGTGTTTTTCCACACTAATACAAGTGCAAAAGTGGTTTCCTGCACCAACACAAGTGCGAAAAGTGGTTTTTCAACACTAACACAAGTGCGAAAAGTGGTTTTTCAACACTAACACAAGTGCGAAAAGTAGTTTTTCCACACTAATACAAGTGCAAAAGTGGCTTCCTGCACCAACACAAGTGCCAAAAGTGGTTTTTCAACACTAACACAAGTGCGAAAAGTGGTTTTTCAACACTATCACAAGTGCAAAAAGTGTTTTTTCCACACTAATACAAGTGCAAAAGTGGTTTCCTGCACCAATACAAGTGCGAAAAGTGGTTTTTCAACACTAACACAAGTGCGAAAAGTGGTTTTTCAACACTAACACAAGTGCGAAAAGTGGTTTTTCAACACTATCACAAGTGCAAAAAGTGTTTTTTCCACACTAATACAAGTGCAAAAGTGGTTTCCTGCACCAACACAAGTGAGAAAAGTGGTTTTTCAACACTAACACAAGTGCGAAAAGTGGTTTTTCAACACTAACACAAGTGCGAAAAGTGGTTTTTCAACACTAACACCAGTGCGAAAAGTGGTTTGTCCACACTAATACAAGTGCAAAAGTCGTTTCCTGCACCAACACAAGTGCGAAAAGTGGTTTTTCAACACTAACACAAGTGCGAAAAGTGGTTTTTCAACACTATCACAAGTGCAAAAAGTGTTTTTTCCACACTAATACAAGTGCAAAAGTGGTTTCCTGCACCAATACAAGTGCGAAAAGTGGTTTTTCAACACTAACACAAGTGCGAAAAGTGGTTTTTCAACACTAACACAAGTGCGAAAAGTGGTTTTTCAACACTAACACAAGTGCGAAAAGTGGTTTTTCCACACTAATACAAGTGCAAAAGTGGTTTCCTGCACCAACACAAGTGCGAAAAGTGGTTTTTCAACACTAACACAAGTGCGAAAAGTGGTTTTTCAACACTATCACAAGTGCGAAAAGTGGTTTTTCAACACTATCACAAGTGCAAAAAGTGTTTTTTCCACACTAATACAAGTGCAAAAGTGGTTTCCTGCACCAACACAAGTGTGAAAAGTGGTTTTTCAACACTAACACAAGTGCGAAAAGTGTTTTTTCAACACTAACACAAGTGCGAAAAGTTGTTTTTCAACACTAACATAAGTGCGAAAAGTGGTTTTTCCACACTAATACAAGTGCAAAAGTGGTTTCCTGCACCAACACAAGTGCGAAAAGTGGTTTTTCAACACTAACACAAGTGCAAAAAGTGGTTTTTCAACACTAACACAAGTGCGAAAAGTGGTTTTTCAACACTAACACAAGTGCGAAAAGTGGTTTTTCCACACTAATACAAGTGCAAAAGTGGTTTCCTGCACCAACACAAGTGCGAAAAGTGGTTTTTCAACACTAACACAAGTGCGAAAAGTGGTTTTTCAACACTAACACAAGTGCGAAAAGTGGTTTTTCAACACTAACACAAGTGCGAAAAGTAGTTTTTCCACACTAATACAAGTGCAAAAGTCGCTTCCTGCACCAACACAAGTGCAAAAAGTGGTTTTTCAACACTAACACAAGTGTAAAAAGTGGTTTTTCAACAATATCACAAGTGCAAAAAGTGTTTTTTCCACACTAATACAAGTGCAAAAGTGGTTTCCTGCACCAACACAAGTGCGAAAAGTGGTTTTTCAACACTAACACAAGTGTGAAAAGTGGTTTTTCAACACCAACACAAGTGCGAAAAGTGTTTTTTCCACACTAATACAAGTGCAAAAGTGGTTTCCTGCACCAACACTAGTGCGAAAAGTGGTTTTTCAACACTAACACAAGTGCGAAAAGTGGTTTTTCAACACTAACACAAGTGCAAAAAGTGGTTTTTCAACACTAACACAAGTGCGAAAAGTGGTTTTTCCACACAAATACAAGTGCAAAAGTAGTTTCCTGCACCAACACAAGTGCGAAAAGTGGTTTTTCAACACTAACACAAGTGCGAAAAGTGGTTTTTCAACACTATCACAAGTGCAAAAAGTGTTTTTTCCACACTAATACAAGTGCAAAAGTGGTTTCCAGCACCAACACAAGTGCGAAAAGTGGTTTTTCAACACTAACACAAGTGCGAAAAGTGGTTTTTCAACACTAACACAAGTGCGAAAAGTGTTTTTCCACACTAATACAAGTGCAAAAGTGGTTTCCTGCACCAATACAAGTGCGAAAGTGGTTTTTCAACACTAACACAAGTGCGAAAAGTGGTTTTTCAACACTAACACAAGTGCGAAAAGTGGTTTTTCCACACTAATACAAGTGCGAAAAGTGGTTTTTCAACACTAACACAAGTGCGAAAAGTGGTTTTTCAACAATATCGCAAGTGCAAAAAGTGTTTTTTCCACACTAATACAAGTGCAAAAGTGGTTTCCTGCACCAACACAAGTGCGAAAAGTGGTTTTTCAACACTAACACAAGTGCGAAAAGTGGTTTTTCAACAATATCGCAAGTGCAAAAAGTGTTTTTTCCACACTAATACAAGTGCAAAAGTGCTTTCCTGCACCAACACAAGTGCGAAAAGTGGTTTTTCAACACTAACACAAGTGCGAAAAGTGGTTTTTCAACACTAACACAAGTGCGAAAAGTGGTTTTTCAACAATATCGCAAGTGCAAAAAGTGTTTTTTCCACACTAATACAAGTGCAAAAGTGGTTTCCTGCACCAACACAAGTGCGAAAAGTGGTTTTTCAACACTAACACAAGTGCGAAAAGTGGTTTTTCAACACTAACACAAGTGCGAAAAGTGTTTTTCCACACTAATACAAGTGCAAAAGTGGTTTCCTGCACCAACATAAGTGCGAAAAGTGGTTTTTCAACACTAACACAAGTGCGAAAAGTGGTTTTTCAACACTAACACAAGTGCGAAAAGTAGTTTTTCCATAATAATACAAGTGCAAAAGTGGCTTCCTGCACCAACACAAGTGCGAAAAGTGGTTTTTCAACACTAACACAAGTGCGAAAAGTGGTTTTTCAACACTATCACAAGTGCAAAAAGTGTTTTTTCCACACTAATACAAGTGCAAAAGTGGTTTCCTGCACCAATACAAGTGCGAAAAGTGGTTTTTCAACACTAACACAAGTGCGAAAAGTGGTTTTTCAACACTAACACAAGTGCGAAAAGTGGTTTTTCAACACTATCACAAGTGCAAAAAGTGTTTTTTCCACACTAATACAAGTGCAAAAGTGGTTTCCTGCACCAACACAAGTGCGAAAAGTGGTTTTTCAACACTAACACAAGTGCGAAAAGTGGTTTTTCAACACTACCACAAGTGCAAAAAGTGTTTTTTCCACACTAATACAAGTGCAAAAGTGGTTTCCTGCACCAACACAAGTGCGAAAGTGGTTTTTCAACACTAACACAAGTGCGAAAAGTGGTTTTTCAACACTAACACAAGTGCGAAAAGTGGTTTTTCAACACTATCACAAGTGCAAAAAGTGTTTTTTCCACACTAATACAAGTGCAAAAGTGGTTTCCTGCACCAACACAAGTGCGAAAAGTGGTTTTTCAACACTAACACAAGTGTAAAAAGTGGTTTTTCAACACTAACACAAGTGCGAAAAGTGGTTTTTCAACACTAACACAAGTGCAAAAAGTGTTTTTTCCACACTAATACAAGTGCAAAAGTGGTTTCCTGCACCAACACCAGTGCGAAAAGTGGTTTTTCAACACTAACACAAGTGCGAAAAGTGGTTTTTCAACACTATCACAAGTGCGAAAAGTGGTTTTTCAACACTATCACAAGTGCAAAAAGTGTTTTTTCCACACTAATACAAGTGCAAAAGTGGTTTCCTGCACCAACACAAGTGTGAAAAGTGGTTTTTCAACACTAACACAAGTGCGAAAAGTGTTTTTTCAACACTAACACAAGTGCGAAAAGTTGTTTTTCAACACTAACATAAGTGCGAAAAGTGGTTTTTCCACACTAATACAAGTGCAAAAGTGGTTTCCTGCACCAACACAAGTGCGAAAAGTGGTTTTTCAACACTAACACAAGTGCAAAAAGTGGTTTTTCAACACTAACACAAGTGCGAAAAGTGGTTTTTCAACACTAACACAAGTGCGAAAAGTGGTTTTTCCACACTAATACAAGTGCAAAAGAGGTTTCCTGCACCAACACAAGTGCGAAAAGTGGTTTTTCAACACTAACACAAGTGCGAAAAGTGGTTTTTCAACACTAACACAAGTGCGAAAAGTGGTTTTTCAACAATATCGCAAGTGCAAAAAGTGTTTTTTCTACACTAATACAAGTGCAAAAGTGGTTTCCTGCACCAACACAAGTGCGAAAAGTGGTTTTTCAACACTAACACAAGTGCGAAAAGTGGTTTTTCAACACTAACACAAGTGCGAAAAGTGTTTTTCCACACTAATACAAGTGCAAAAGTGGTTTCCTGCACCAACACAAGTGCGAAAAGTGGTTTTTCAACACTAACACAAGTGCGAAAAGTGGTTTTTCAACACTAACACAAGTGCAAAAAGTAGTTTTTCCACACTAATACAAGTGCAAAAGTGGCTTCCTGCACCAACACAAGTGCGAAAAGTGGTTTTTCAACACTAACACAAGTGCGAAAAGTGGTTTTTCAACACTATCACAAGTGCAAAAAGTGTTTTTTCCACACTAATACAAGTGCAAAAGTGGTTTCCTGCACCAATACAAGTGCGAAAAGTGGTTTTTCAACACTAACACAAGTGCGAAAAGTGGTTTTTCAACACTAACACAAGTGCGAAAAGTGGTTTTTCAACACTATCACAAGTGCAAAAAGTGTTTTTTCCACACTAATACAAGTGCAAAAGTGGTTTCCTGAACCAACACAAGTGCGAAAAGTGATTTTTCAACACTAACACAAGTGCGAAAAGTGGTTTTTCAACACTAACACAAGTGCGAAAAGTGGTTTTTCAACACTATCACAAGTGCAAAAAGTGTTTTTTCCACACTAATACAAGTGCAAAAGTGGTTTCCTGCACCAACACAAGTGCGAAAAGTGGTTTTTCAACACTAACACAAGTGCGAAAAGTGGTTTTCAACACTAACACAAGTGCGAAAAGTGGTTTTTCAACACTATCACAAGTGCAAAAAGTGTTTTTTCCACACTAATACAAGTGCAAAAGTGGTTTCCTGCACCAACACAAGTGTGAAAAGTGGTTTTTCAACACTAACACAAGCGTAAAAAGTGGTTTTTCAACAATATCACAAGTGCAAAAAGTGTTTTTTCCACACTAATACAAGTGCAAAAGTGGTTTCCTGCACCAATACAAGTGCGAAAAGTGGTTTTTCAACACTAACACAAGTGCGAAAAGTGGTTTTTCAACACTAACACAAGTGCGAAAAGTGTTTTTCCACACTAATACAAGTGCAAAAGTGGTTTCCTGCACCAACACAAGTGCGAAAAGTGGTTTTTCAACACTAACACAAGTGCGAAAAGTGGTTTTTCAACACTAACACAAGTGCGAAAAGTAGTTTTTCCACACTAATACAAGTGCAAAAGTGGCTTCCTGCACCAACGCAAGTGCCAAAAGTGGTTTTTCAACACTAACACAAGTGCGAAAAGTGGTTTTTCAACACTATCACAAGTGCAAAAAGTGTTTTTTCCACACTAATACAAGTGCAAAAGTGCTTTCCTGCACCAACACAAGTACGAAAAGTGGTTTTTCAACACTAACACAAGTGCGAAAAGTGGTTTTTCAACACTAACACAAGTGCGAAAAGTGGTTTTTCAACAATATCGCAAGTGCAAAAAGTGTTTTTTCCACACTAATACAAGTGCAAAAGTGGTTTCCTGCACCAACACAAGTGCGAAAAGTGGTTTTTCAACACTAACACAAGTGCGAAAAGTGGTTTTTCAACACTAACACAAGTGCGAAAAGTGTTTTTCCACACTAATACAAGTGCAAAAGTGGTTTCCTGCACCAACATAAGTGCGAAAAGTGGTTTTTCAACACTAACACAAGTGCGAAAAGTGGTTTTTCAACACTAACACAAGTGCGAAAAGTAGTTTTTCCATAATAATACAAGTGCAAAAGTGGCTTCCTGCACCAACACAAGTGCGAAAAGTGGTTTTTCAACACTAACACAAGTGCGAAAAGTGGTTTTTCAACACTATCACAAGTGCAAAAAGTGTTTTTTCCACACTAATACAAGTGCAAAAGTGGTTTCCTGCACCAATACAAGTGCGAAAAGTGGTTTTTCAACACTAACACAAGTGCGAAAAGTGGTTTTTCAACACTAACACAAGTGCGAAAAGTGGTTTTTCAACACTATCACAAGTGCAAAAAGTGTTTTTTCCACACTAATACAAGTGCAAAAGTGGTTTCCTGCACCAACACAAGTGCGAAAAGTGGTTTTTCAACACTAACACAAGTGCGAAAAGTGGTTTTTCAACACTACCACAAGTGCAAAAAGTGTTTTTTCCACACTAATACAAGTGCAAAAGTGGTTTCCTGCACCAACACAAGTGCGAAAAGTGGTTTTTCAACACTAACACAAGTGCGAAAAGTGGTTTTTCAACACTAACACAAGTGCGAAAAGTGGTTTTTCAACACTATCACAAGTGCAAAAAGTGTTTTTTCCACACTAATACAAGTGCAAAAGTGGTTTCCTGCACCAACACAAGTGCGAAAAGTGGTTTTTCAACACTAACACAAGTGTAAAAAGTGGTTTTTCAACACTAACACAAGTGCGAAAAGTGGTTTTTCAACACTATCACAAGTGCAAAAAGTGTTTTTTCCACACTAATACAAGTGCAAAAGTGGTTTCCTGCACCAACACAAGTGTGAAAAGTGGTTTTTCAACACTAACACAAGTGCGAAAAGTGTTTTTTCAACACTAACACAAGTGCGAAAAGTTGTTTTTCAACACTAACATAAGTGCGAAAAGTGGTTTTTCCACACTAATACAAGTGCAAAAGTGGTTTCCTGCACCAACACAAGTGTGAAAAGTGGTTTTTCAACACTAACACAAGTGCGAAAAGTGTTTTTTCAACACTAACACAAGTGCGAAAAGTTGTTTTTCAACACTAACATAAGTGCGAAAAGTGGTTTTTCCACACTAATACAAGTGCAAAAGTGGTTTCCTGCACCAACACAAGTGCGAAAAGTGGTTTTTCAACACTAACACAAGTGCAAAAAGTGGTTTTTCAACACTAACACAAGTGCGAAAAGTGGTTTTTCAACACTAACACAAGTGCGAAAAGTGGTTTTTCCACACTAATACAAGTGCAAAAGTGGTTTCCTGCACCAACACAAGTGCGAAAAGTGGTTTTTCAACACTAACACAAGTGCGAAAAGTGGTTTTTCAACACTAACACAAGTGCGAAAAGTGGTTTTTCAACACTAACACAAGTGCGAAAAGTGGTTTTTCAACAATATCGCAAGTGCAAAAAGTGTTTTTTCTACACTAATACAAGTGCAAAAGTGGTTTCCTGCACCAACACAAGTGCGAAAAGTGGTTTTTCAACACTAACACAAGTGCGAAAAGTGGTTTTTCAACACTAACACAAGTGCGAAAAGTGTTTTTCCACACTAATACAAGTGCAAAAGTGGTTTCCTGCACCAACACAAGTGCGAAAAGTGGTTTTTCAACACTAACACAAGTGCGAAAAGTGGTTTTTCAACACTAACACAAGTGCAAAAAGTAGTTTTTCCACACTAATACAAGTGCAAAAGTGGCTTCCTGCACCAACACAAGTGCGAAAAGTGGTTTTTCAACACTAACACAAGTGCGAAAAGTGGTTTTTCAACACTATCACAAGTGCAAAAAGTGTTTTTTCCACACTAATACAAGTGCAAAAGTGGTTTCCTGCACCAATACAAGTGCGAAAAGTGGTTTTTCAACACTAACACAAGTGCGAAAAGTGGTTTTTCAACACTAACACAAGTGCGAAAAGTGGTTTTTCAACACTATCACAAGTGCAAAAAGTGTTTTTTCCACACTAATACAAGTGCAAAAGTGGTTTCCTGCACCAACACAAGTGCGGAAAGTGATTTTTCAACACTAACACAAGTGCGAAAAGTGGTTTTTCAACACTATCACAAGTGCAAAAAGTGTTTTTTCCACACTAATACAAGTGCAAAAGTGGTTTCCTGCACCAACACAAGTGCGAAAAGTGGTTTTTCAACACTAACACAAGTGCGAAAAGTGGTTTTCAACACTAACACAAGTGCGAAAAGTGGTTTTTCAACACTATCACAAGTGCAAAAAGTGTTTTTTCCACACTAATACAAGTGCAAAAGTGGTTTCCTGCACCAACACAAGTGTGAAAAGTGGTTTTTCAACACTAACACAAGCGTAAAAAGTGGTTTTTCAACAATATCACAAGTGCAAAAAGTGTTTTTTCCACACTAATACAAGTGCAAAAGTGGTTTCCTGCACCAATACAAGTGCGAAAAGTGGTTTTTCAACACTAACACAAGTGCGAAAAGTGGTTTTTCAACACTAACACAAGTGCGAAAAGTGTTTTTCCACACTAATACAAGTGCAAAAGTGGTTTCCTGCACCAACACAAGTGCGAAAAGTGGTTTTTCAACACTAACACAAGTGCGAAAAGTGGTTTTTCAACACTAACACAAGTGCGAAAAGTAGTTTTTCCACACTAATACAAGTGCAAAAGTCGCTTCCTGCACCAACACAAGTGCAAAAAGTGGTTTTTCAACACTAACACAAGTGTAAAAAGTGGTTTTTCAACAATATCACAAGTGCAAAAAGTGTTTTTTCCACACTAATACAAGTGCAAAAGTGGTTTCCTGCACCAACACAAGTGCGAAAAGTGGTTTTTCAACACTAACACAAGTGTGAAAAGTGGTTTTTCAACACCAACACAAGTGCGAAAAGTGTTTTTTCCACACTAATACAAGTGCAAAAGTGGTTTCCTGCACCAACACTAGTGCGAAAAGTGGTTTTTCAACACTAACACAAGTGCGAAAAGTGGTTTTTCAACACTAACACAAGTGCAAAAAGTGGTTTTTCAACACTAACACAAGTGCGAAAAGTGGTTTTCCACACAAATACAAGTGCAAAAGTGGTTTCCTGCACCAACACAAGTGCGAAAAGTGGTTTTTCAACACTAACACAAGTGCGAAAAGTGGTTTTTCAACACTATCACAAGTGCAAAAAGTGTTTTTTCCACACTAATACAAGTGCAAAAGTGGTTTCCAGCACCAACACAAGTGCGAAAAGTGGTTTTTCAACACTAACACAAGTGCGAAAAGTGGTTTTTCAACACTAACACAAGTGCGAAAAGTGTTTTTCCACACTAATACAAGTGCAAAAGTGGTTTCCTGCACCAATACAAGTGCGAAAGTGGTTTTTCAACACTAACACAAGTGCGAAAAGTGGTTTTTCAACACTAACACAAGTGCGAAAAGTGGTTTTCCACACTAATACAAGTGCGAAAAGTGGTTTTTCAACACTAACACAAGTGCGAAAAGTGGTTTTTCAACAATATCGCAAGTGCAAAAAGTGTTTTTTCCACACTAATACAAGTGCAAAAGTGGTTTCCTGCACCAACACAAGTGCGAAAAGTGGTTTTTCAACACTAACACAAGTGCGAAAAGTGGTTTTTCAACAATATCGCAAGTGCAAAAAGTGTTTTTTCCACACTAATACAAGTGCAAAAGTGCTTTCCTGCACCAA